>NC_051429.1:4248767-4251060 GCF_015228065.2 Penaeus monodon
TTGGTATGGACGAACAAGGAGGGATTCTCCTCCTATGTAGACGATAAAGGGAAGGTCATGTCTACGGAAGGTAATTTTGGCTATGTTAGTGGGTTTCTTTCAATGACCTCTGGGGGGAATGGAGTAGCATTGTACTGATGTTGCATCACAGTCTGTGAGACAGGCAAGTAGGTCTTCTCCACGATCTGACCAATCTTTGTCATAGATTGGCATTTGCTGGGGAGATTGAAACTGTTCCGGTGCAGTATTGAGGGGGTTTGGGTGGGGGTTCTGCAAGGATGGGGTTACCATACAGGTCTGTTAGTTTTGTTAATGCTATAGCTTGGTTTTCGGATGTTACTGTGACAAGACGGGAGCGGTCGGGTCGGCTATGGAAAGAGACTTTACTTACTTGTTTTTGGAGACGTTGTTGGAAGAGAAGGGTGTTGTCAGAGTAGGGAGTTGTGGAGGGATCACGAAAAATCGGGCCCATTTTGGGTGCGCTTAAGAGAGTATTCAAAATTGTTGTGAGGGTAGGGGTAAATAGAAGGCGGGGGGGGGGTGACAAGATGTAGTAGTGTTGAGGGGGGTAGTGTTATGGAGAGGGGGGCAATAAGGCTGTAAGGTATTATAAGGGAGGAAAGGGGTGGTTGATGTTGGAGGTTGTGGGGATAGAGGTGTTGAAGTTGAGCATGCTGGGGGAGTGGAAATGTTCCTTAAAGGGGTTTATTGTTGGCTACTGTACTAGTAGGCATTGTGAGAGGATAGTTATTGCAGTGTTCGGAGCCGTGGGCAAAGGAGAGCCTGGGGTCAGGGGAAACGGGTGGGGTTTACATCGTTGACGCTATTTTTATAAGGGGGAAAGCCTCATTGCCCTAATAGTGGGGATATGTTTTTTATTACTGGCCATGGTAAGCCTGGGTTATGTTGGGGATAAACAGTCCACCCCCCAGGGTCCCCTTGAGGGGTAAGGGCTAGTTAACTAAATCAGGGGAATACCCTGCCCATGGCTCCCTCAGGCCGTTCAGGGCTGGCAAAAAAGTCCCGCCTTTTATCCTTTCAGCACGGCCTCTCACACCTTAGGAGGTGGATAGCAGAAGGGTTTGGTGAAGAGACAGAAACGAAAAATTTGGGCAGGAAAAAAAAGACCAAAGCAAATTAGTTGAGTCGAGGGCTGAGTCCCAAGGTTTGGGAGTTCCCCTCATTGGGTCCCAGTCTCCGTCTCCTAAGGCCCCCCCCCCCCCCACGACAACAAAGGGCAAGGGATTGCGGGGGTTAAAAAACAGAAGAGGAATGAAATAGAAAATTGATTTTATGATATTGTTACGCCGACTGCCTCGTCTCTCTGCCACCAACAAAAAGGAAGGCTAGGCAGACGGGATGCTATACACAGGGTCGTGAACACTGAAAAGCTCCAAGGGCACCAAGCACCACAGCGTCCCAGAACACCACCAGGGGAAATGCCACGTGGCGAGGCAGGGCACAAAAATTTAAAACAAAATGACAGTCTTTCCTTTATTTACACAATTATTTACCCGTACCTTTTCTATAGGCACAATACAGGGGGAAACCAGCATGTCACACTGCACGATCCAGCTTATAACCCGGGCAACACAAAGTTTATCAGGTCACAAGGCACACACGAGGTCTTCACAGGAGCAGCACCCAACTCCGTCTCCCCCTTGGCTTGTTCCTCCGCTCCTCCGCCACAGCCGTTGCGTCATGTTTGCCAGGTCCCTTCATGTTAACACATGCCCCGGTCATCCTTTTCCCTGTTAATACATGTTTCGCACAGAGACAAAGCCCACTGGTGTAGCAATAATATTATGTTTCCTTCTGTTTCTTTCTTTATATTACAGTAAATAGTAAAATAAAGTTACTATTGAGAGTACATATGTACATACATATACACATATGAAGAGAGAGTTTAAGAAATATCCAAATGAAATGTGATATTTGTATCGGTAATAACAATAATAAAAAAGATAATAATAATAGTATATGGATATTATGATAGATTTTGTGATGTATTTTCATCAAAAACAGCAACAACAATATATTCATATTTGTACATATATACATATATATATATATATATATATAATATATATATAATATATATATATACATATATATATTATCATATGTATATATATATATATATTTATATAAATATATATATATATATATATTATATATGATATATATATATAATATATAATATATATATACGTATATATATATATTAATAAAAGGATACTCATTAGCAACTTACTTCTATTACCCCTATGTTGTGTGTGTGTTGGGTGTGTGT
>NC_051429.1:4251160-4271160 GCF_015228065.2 Penaeus monodon
AATTTTAGAACCAAGGTTTTTCATTTAAACTGATTCATATGAGAGTACACATCTGTGTGAGATCTCTAATAATGTATTTTCATGGAAACAGATTATGGTGAAGCCCATGAGAGTACATGCAAAGCAGAAGCCTTGTATGAAATGAAACTTCAGCATCATTACCTGATGCCACATAATGAGAGGACATACAAAAGAGAAGCCAAACAACTGTAAGATTTGCAATAATTTTCAGTCTATGAATATTTGTACATAAAGGTCACAAGCCATCTAGCAACATATTTCATCTAAAAGGAATACGCTTCCTCTTGATAGGAAAGACATGTTTAAGTTTAGAGGATCTCTTTTATTTATTTATTTATATTACACATAATATTCTTATTGTGTAGTTCTTTTTAACCATAAACTTTCATTATGACTTGTATTTAAGTCTCCATAGAATATTTATTTGGGCAAACTCATGTCACTGATCAGGGCAGTCAACAGCTACTCCTGGTCATAGCATTTAAGGAAGCTGCTCCTTTGTCACTTAATATGGTGTCTGGAAGTTGTTGGCCTTTTCAAAAAACATTGTTTTAGCTTCAACCATGATTTTATCATAATGGAATAGGAAACAAAATGTGTATACTTATGTATATGTTTATTTTTATGAATGTTCATTTTATATAACAGTTTATCCATCTTGATAACTTTTTATTGTCCTATTATATCTCTATTCATTAGTCTGCTTTCTTTATCACTGTCTATATATTAAAATATATCCTCATCATATATATATGTATGTATTTCTGGTGAAAATGTAATTGAAATGTGCTTTTAAGATATCACAGCTCATTCATACCTCTTTCATATCAATAACAGTGAAAAGTATTCATTGCTATTCAAAATATATTAACATATACATATATACTTATATATGTGAATGTATACACATCTATATATATATGTGTATGTCTATGAATATATATATATATATATATATATATATATATATATATATATATATATATATATATATAGTATATATAATATATATATATATAATAATATATATATATTATATATATTATATATATAATATATATTAATGTAATACATATGTGTGCATATGTCTGAAGTATACCACACCCCACACACCACACCCAAAAACACACACATATATATATAATATATATTATATATATACTTTATATACACATACCCACACATGCACACACATACATATTAAAAAATAATGGATAAAATATATATATTTTTATATAAAATATAAATATATATATATATATATATATATATTAATATATATATATATAATCTTATTAGGTATACTTGGTATATATATATAATATACACATATAAATTATTATATATAATAAAAATTTTAATATAATATATAAAAATTATATATATATATATATGTGTGTGTGTGTGTTTGTGTGGGGTGTGGTGTTTGTGTGTGTATGTTTTAGTATATCCCAATAGAATAAATACTAACACTAAAATGCCAGGATGGGTAGTTAATATTTGACAAGAAAAAAAAGATGTAACTTTAATTTCAAAAGTGAAAAAAAAAAAGGCCCTTGCTTTTTGTTTTGCTATTCCTCTTGTCCATTCCCACCTGAAAAATGTCAAAAATTTTATTATAAACTTATTTTAATACCCCTAACCCCTTTTTGCCCATTTTTTCCTAGGGGGTTTGGGAAACCGAGAATGAGTTTCCAATAAAAAAAAAAAGGGGAAAAAAGTTGGGGTTTCTTTAAAGGGCTTGCCCCCAACCATCAACCACCTCCCCAAAATTTTCTTTTCTTTGGGTTTTCCGGACCCATCCTCCCCCTTTTGATTTTTCCATACCCCCCTCAAGTTTTGGTCAATCCTATCCATTCCAAATGACCCAAAAACCAGGTCATTTTTTTCCCACCCCTACATATATGGGGGTGAAATATATAAAACACATACACCCCTCTCCCCAAAAATTCCTCCACTCCATCTTCTACTCCCCCCAGTCTTTTTTTTTGCCCTGCCCTAAACCCTTTTTTATTACTACCCTTCATCCTTATTGTTTCTCCTTACTGTCCCCCCCAAAACAGAAATACCCTCTCTCCATACCCCCCCCTTTCCCCCCTCACCCTCCTACTGCTTCCCCTCTACAAACCTTTTAAAGTCCCCTTTTTGTCCCCCAAAGTGGGATTAATTCTTTGTGTTTCCCCCCTACAGCCCTGTACTTTGAAAAAAAGGAAAGGGGTTTCCTTTCACACGTTCTGATCTTTCCCAACCCTGTCACAAGTTTCATGTACGGGTTTTCCCTGACTGACCTCACTGGAAAACCTATTCCTCCCCAAACCTCACTTTTCCCCCTTAAATCTTTTACCAAACTTTTTTCCATCTCTCAAAATGTCTGTCCTGTCTACAACAAAAACGGTCAACTGTGAAAAGACTTGCTCGCTGCCTAAATAAACCCCTGACGCCCATGCTAATTATTCCCCCCAGGGGCCCAAATATAAGTCTTACCCCAATTGCTAAGATTAGTTTTCAATGCTATGATCCCCCCTGAGGTTTATATTGGTAGAGTGCCCTTTGCTCTGTCAGCCCTTTTCCCGGCCCATGTCAGAGATTTTGGGCGTTTTGGCCCCCACCCAAATCCCTGTTTTTTTTCCACGCTTCCCGCCCCTATATTTTGGTGCGCCTGGCCCGGACCATTTACATTACCCTTCTTATTTTTAGGGCAAGATTCCCCAATTGTGGGGGGCCGCCCTATCATGTATTTTTAGGACTCCCCTTTCCTACAAACTTGAATCTGAGGTAAAAAAAATTCCCTCGATTCAAACTGGGCCTTCCCTCTGCTAGGCCAGACCTGAAGCATGAAAACCCAAATTTTTTTTTCCTCTTTCTACTTATTTAAAAACTGTATTTCCTTTTCCCTCCCCTCCCATCTTTTTAAAGAAATTCGCGTCTCCCCCTTTCTTTTTCCTCTTCCCTGAACCATCCTTTTTACTCCCCCCTCCCCCTCAGTCCAAATGCCTTTGCCATCTAAACAAGATACCCCAAACCCCTTTTTCCATTTCCCACATACAATATATTATATATAAAATTATATATATAATTTTTAATATTATTATATAATATATATATATATATATAAACATATAGATATTAAAACATAAAATATACATATATGTATATTTTAATTTACATATATATACCAAAAAATACCAAACATAAATATTTATATAATATGAAATTAATTTTACATATACATATTACAGTAAATTTATATATCACTTTATACCAAAACCCATATCTATTTTATACGTACTATTTAATATACAAAATTGTATACATAAATATGTATATATCCATATTTTTATACATATATGCCATATACATTCATTTAACAGGTATACGAAATTATAGATATATGAATACATATATACACATACTTTATTTTTACAATACATATAAAAACCCCAAAACCTTTTATGTACTTTAAATTTCCCACTTTAAAATAAATATTATGCCACCCCAAACACCCCCAACACACACCACACACACACACACCACACCACACACACACACAAAACCCCCACACACCACACATACACACACAAAACACACAACACAAACACACCCCCCCACACCACACACACACACCCACACCACACACACCCCACCACATTTATATATATATAATTTATTTTTATTATATATATATATTATATATATATATATATATTTTAAAATTATTTTATATTACACAATATTGCAAATATATATATATATATATATAAAAATATAATTTTATATATATATAATATATATATATTTTAGAAATCTTTAAATTTTTAAACACACCCCACCCCACACAAATTATTTATAAAATATATATATATATATATTTTATATATATATGTTATATTTTTATATATATATAAAATAATAAGTATAAAATATATATAATTCCCATATAATACATATACTCCCCCAAAACACACACATATAGATCCTCATATATATTATATATATATAAAATATTATTATATATTATATATATATAATATATATATATTATTATATATTTTGGGGCAGATATTCCCCCCAGTATATAAATAATCACTTTATATTCATATAAATTTTATATATATAAAATTATATATATATAAATATTTTTATATATATATATATTTTATAAAATATATACATTATATATGTTTTTATATATTAATGTATTATCACATTCATATTTTATGTAAAATTTTTTATTATATAAAAAAACCATATATGTATTTTTTATTTTACATATTTGTACACACATACACCAACACACCACACACACACACAACACACAACACAAAAACCCAACACACACACACACCCCAACACAACCACACACACACAACCCCACATCCCTATAATATTAAAATATAAAATATTTATAATATATATTATATATATTATAATATTTTATATATATAATATATTATATAATATATATGTATATATTATTAAAAATAGTATATATATTTTTTAAAAATTTTAAATATATATAAAATTATTTTTTAATAAATATATTAAAATACTACATCCCTATTATATATTTTAAAATTTTATAAAATTATTATATATATATTTTATATATAATATATATAAAATATATAATAATATATTATAATTGGGGGTATATCCCTTTAAAAATTTAAAATTAATAATAAATCAAAAACCTGACTACTTTCGACCCGGGAATTCTCATCTACGAAGGGCCCGTCCGATCCGGGTTTTCGTATTCGCAAAACGCCAACGAACAGGTTTCAATCTCCCCACCGACTAAAAGGGTTACTACTTTTTTGAGACGCTTTGGGGAAATTTTTCAAACGCAAACAATAAAAATGACTACATATAGACAGAAAAAAAGGAGGAAAAAAGGACCCGGGGGGATATAGGCAATAAATAGTCTAAAACCCCAAAAAAAGAAGAAAAAGGAAAGAAGAACGCCCGTAAAAAAGGGAAACCCCTTGGGTTGACCATTGTCCCGTTATTTCTCATTTTTTGGTTTTTCCTTGTCTTTTTTGGGGGGTTTTCCGCGCCGAGCCCGCGTGCATGTATTAAATTTTAAAATATTATATTTTATAATAATTATATATATATATATATATATTATATATATATATATAATGTATATTTTTAAAAGATTATGATCTACTGAATGTAAAACGAATGGGGAGCCAAAATTTCGGTAAAATTTGTGTTTTATTTATTGCTCTGTTGGCTTTTATTTGTTATTTATGCTCTTTTTGGCTTTTTATTTTTTTTTTAAACTGCTCTTTTTTGGCTTTTTACTAGCGAAAAGTTCGGAGAAGCCATTTTTGGGCGTGAAACAAGCTTGAAAGTTGATTTTGTCTTTCCCCTTTTGGGTGCCCGGGCCCAAAGACAAAAACCTCCACTGTTTTCACAGTACAAAATTGATCTTTTTTTTTCTTATATTTACATACTTCGCTGACGATCACAATTTTTTTTTGTTAGGGGATGGTTTCCCCTCAAAACCCCTCTTCGTAAACATATAGTGTTTTTTTACAAGAATAAATCTGACGAGAAGCCCCATTTTTTCACTGCCGAAAAAAACCCTAAAAATTTTCCCTACTACAAGAAATTTGAAAAGGCAAACAAATCCTGTCTCGGGGTTTTTTTGCTTTTTTGAGCCCCGTGTGAAATTTTGGGAGTCTGGGGTTTTTGCAAATGTGAAGTGGGGGCCCGGGGCCCCCCTTTTTGATGCAAAAATCTCCCTTTCATTTTTTTTTGGGTTTTACCTGTAAATTCCCCAATTTAAATTTTATGGATTAGCTTTGTTTTTTTCCTTTGATTATGCCTTTCCGTGATTTATTTTTAAATAAAAATTAAATGACTGCAAATGAGCCCCCCCTTTTTCCCAAAGGGCATTTTAAAAAGCCCAAAGAAGATTGGGTTTTTGTTCAAATAAAAACCCCAAGCCTATAATTTTGGGAATCCCTGCGGGGTTGTGGGGGGGGGGGAACGGGTGGTTTTGGGAGTGCGGGGGAATAGGGGCAAACTTCACTCATTGCGGGTTTACATTAATTAGAAAGATGAATAAGAAGGAAATGAAAAATAAAAAAAAATTTGAAATCCTAAGAAAAGAGATGTTTTTCACTAGGAAAGGAGAGAATAGAAAATTTTTGAACCGGAGGGGGACGCAAAATGCCCTCTTATGCATGTTTTCATTCCCCAATTTTCCCCTCACAAACTCACTCCCCCATGATCCCTCCCTTCCCCTTTTGCCTTTTTAAAACCGTTTACCTTTTTCCTTTTTCTCCCATTCACAGGGGTACCCTCCTCCCCCCTTTCCCCCTTTTTCCCCTTTCTCCGACCTCTTCCCCTTTTTTCCTGTCCTTCTGCCCCTTTCCATGGCTTATGCCAAACCCCATATCACCCCCCTATTTTTCCCCCCAAAACCCAAAATTTTCCCCCCCCCCCCCCCAACTTTTCCTTCTCACCCTTTCCCTTGAAAATGTCCCCTTTCCCACCCTTTTCCGTATTCATTTTTTAAAAAGGAGGGGCTTCCAAATCTACCCCTGGGTTTTTGGTTTTTGGGCAGTGCCTTTCCCCCAACTCACACTTTCAATACCCCCTCCCTCTTGATTCATGTCCTAACTACAGAACTGTAGCACCTTTTCCTTGAAAAAATATACTTGCTCCCTTTTTCCCTTTTTCACTTTTTCCCTACTGACCCCCTCAGCTTTTTAAACCTCTTTAAACCCCTCACTCCTGACAAACCTTGAAAAGCCCTTACATGCAAAGGGGGCAAACAATAACACTTGATGCCCAGTTTCCCTTCATACAAAATTTTAATGCCCAAAAAGAAAATAAAAACGTTTCCAAATTCATATCTTCTATTTACGGGTTTAAATCTCCCACCAAATAAAAGATAAAAGCATTTCGAGACGCATTAAGAAAATTTCTACACGAAAAAATATGTCTTTAAATTTTTAAGCTACAAAAAAAATCAGAAGAAAAGGAACCAGGGGATATAGGGCAGTGTTATAGTTGAAAACCTAATGAAAGAAAATAAAGAAAAACAGAAAAAAGGAACCCGAGGATTAGACAATATTTTAAAACAAAAAACCCAAAAAAAGAAGGAAAAATTTTTTTCACTTCGGCATTAAAAAGTTTGTTTTTTTTTTTATTTTTACCAGGTTTGGTTTGTATTTTTAAATGATTTCCACCCTGAACTCCCGAGAAGATGTTAAAAAGGGGAAATAAAAACTGAAGAAAAAGATCGACCCAAATTATTTCTTTTGGAGGGAGTAAGGGGGGAAAAGGAAGGAGAAACTGCAGGTAAAAAAAAGGGGGAAAGACGAAATTTGAGGAAAAGAGATATATTGTCAATAAGCAGATGACGGTTTCATTTAAAGGGGATCGGTCCCTTTGTTCCCGAATTTTTTCTTCAACCCCCTTTTATAGGGGAGTAAATCTGCCCTCATGCTCATTTTGGGTTTTTTTTAAAAGGTTTTTTGGCCCTTTTCTAATTGAAGTGGGAGTGGGGGCCCTATGAGCACTTGACATTAACTTTTCCCCTTTTTAGGAAAGACTTTTTTGCTTTACCTATAGTTTTGGGACCGATTTGTTTTTTATGGCTGTGGATTTTTTTTTACTGGGATTTGCAATGTCGTTTTTATTATTTTTCCCGGAGTTCTAGTTGTGGGGGGCAAAACCGGGAAAAATCAAATTCCCGCTTTAAAACACAGTACGGGAAACTGTCATTTATTATCTAAAACCGGGGCAGTGCTCCCCGTCCCTTCCCCGGGGGCCCCCTGCTCCCCCCCCCCTGGAAAAACAAAGAAACCCCCATGTTTTTGCAGCAGGAAAAAGATCGGACAAATAGGCATCGGGGGCCTATTTTTTCCTGTGGGTAGTGCAAGAAAATTTCCCACTGTTTTGGGACTCCTGTAAAACTAATTTTAATTCACCTTACATTTCCGAAATATTGTCACTTTGCATTGGGTTTTACAGAAAGTCTGTTTTAAGGGTTTGAAATTTTATTTTTTTATTTAAAAAATTTTTTGGTGACACCCAAAAAGACGGCCCTAGTATTTGGGGGCTCCGCCAAAAAGGACAAAAATGCAAACCAATTTTTAAAATGGGGAAAAAAGGATATTGTAAAAAATTTTAGGAAAAGGATTTTTTTTTTTTTTTTAAACCCTTTTCCCCTCAATCTGGGAGACCAAATTTTCTTTTTTTTTTTTCCAGAGGGCCTCATATTCTGTTTCTGAAAAGAAAAAACTTTTTTTGGGAAAGATTACCAAAAATTTTTGGAAAACACTCAGACTTTTTGCAAAGATCTTGTATATACTAAAAACTTTTTTCCCGAGGTCCTTCCAAAATTCCCGTACTATAAAGAACACAAATTTTTTGGTAAAGATAACCAAAAATTTTTTTGGAAACAATCCCAAATTCCCGCAAAAATCATTGATAGGAACCCCCCCTGATGGATGCATTTCTCTAGTGTTTCAGTCATCTTATACTTCAGCCTAAAGATAGAATAAATGCTTGCCCTTAAAGAAAGGTGGGTGGGGCTCTACTGCTGAAAGAAGGAAAGGGTAACATGTTTTTAAAGTCAAAATTGGAAATTTCCTGCAACACGGGGAAAAGTTTTTTTATGAAAAAG
Source organism: Penaeus monodon (assembly GCF_015228065.2). Taxonomy (NCBI): domain Eukaryota; kingdom Metazoa; phylum Arthropoda; class Malacostraca; order Decapoda; family Penaeidae; genus Penaeus; species Penaeus monodon. The sequence continues at coordinate 4,259,829 of NC_051429.1, forward strand.
TCCTTGGGCTATGCAAATTCCGTTTCATCTTTATCCTGTTTTGCTCTTTGTGGGTGGAAAAACCCCCCCTGACAAAAATTTTAAAAGGGTGGTTTTTATTTTAATCAATTTACAATTATTTTCCCCCCAACAAAAAAAGATTGAGATTTTTTGGGGGTTTAAGATAATTTTTTCGCATTCCGTTTTTAAAATTAAATTTAAAAAATACAAAAAGGGGGGGGGTTAAAACAAGGGGTAAAACTGGGTTTTGCAGTCCCGGGGAATGTTTAAATTTTGTATGCTGGGGAACGCCTCGGGGGGAAATTTAAAAACCAAAGTTTTGTGGGTTTGGAAAAACAGATCCCAAATTTTTCGACAATGCCAGGCAAAAGGAAAGAGGGCTCTTTTTGGGACCAAATTTAAAGGGACACCCGGGAAAAAGTCTGTCATTTTCCCCGCCACTTGATTTTTTAATGTAGACCCCTTAAAATAGTATTTACCCTTTATAAAATGTGGATCCTTTTTTGTAAGGGGCCCTTTTAGCCATTGGGGAGTCTTATACATCATGTGACCCCACATTTTTCCCCCTTTTTTTAGTTAGTTTTGGGTTTTTTTTAAAAATAATGCTATCAAATTTTTGTGTTAAATTTTTTTTAAAACATTACAATTTTTAAGTGTTATTGACATTATTAACAGTAATATTAACCCAAAAAGACTTTTGAAAAAGGATTGACTCATTGGGAATTTTCTATGTAAAGTTGTCTATGTGGAAAAACAAATTTTATAAACTAAAAAAAAAAGCACCGGAACGTGACCGTACTAAATGCCATCCACAGTGGGTTTAGGGTAACATTGTTTTCTCCATTATTCTTATTTGATGTTTTGTTACATTATTCTTATCATTATCCTAGTGTTTTTATTATCATTAAACCCTTGTTTTTTAGTAGTGTTATTTTGTCATTTAAAAAATTATTTATTAATTTTTATCCTACCATTGTTATCATTTTGGTTATTTCATTACAGTTGGGATCATTAGTGTTTTATTTTCATTAAACTTTACGTTTCTTTTATTTATATTTTTTCATTTTCGTTTTTTTTTTTTCCCTTTCATTTTTTAAATTTTGTGGTGACTATTTTTTTTTTTTTTTTGTATAAATTTTTTTCTTTATGTAATATTTATCAAATTTTAAAAGGAAGGGAGAGAAGGGGGGAAGGAAGGGAAAACAGGGGGAGATATGTAAAGGGCAAGTAACCACTCCTTGGTGACTCGCACTTTTTGAGCCCTCATGTTAGAGAAAATTAAAAAAACTTTTTATTACAGTAATGGGGGCATGTAATTCCCTTCCCTCCTCTAAATTGGGGGGGATGGGAAAGTATTTCCCTAATTTGCGCTCGACAGAAAATAACCAAAAAGGGGCTATAGTTATTTTTTTTTTCATTATTATTTATTATCATTTCACCATTAGCTTATTATTATTATTTTATTTTTGAATTTGTCAAAATGTTATTTTTTATTCTTATTATCTTTACTTTATCATTTTTCCCTTGTCATTAAAATATCTTTATCCCTTATTTTCCTTAAAATCCCTTTTTTCCCATATTAAGGGTTTTTATTTAATTTTCTATTATTTTTTTTTAAATTTCTATAAAAATCTAAATTTTTGAAAAATTGATATTGTTATTGATATCACTTTTTAGTTATTGTTAAAATCATTATTACACATTTTACCCATACTTTTTATTTTTCATTCGATTTATCATTAGGAATTTTTTTTTCTTCCTTATAATTTTTCAGTATCATTCTTACTTCATTAATTTTTTTATTCTTTATATCTTTATTATTCATTATTTTGTTTTCTTTAATTATTTCCTTATTTGTATCTTTTTTTCTAAATTTTCCCTTAAATTTTTATTTTTCTTAAAATGCCCATTTGTTTTTTTTTTATAATGCTTATCATTATTTTTTTTGTCTGATAATATCATTATCTTTTTAATTTTATCTTTTTTTACTACAAATTCCCATTTTATTCCCCTTTTTTTTCAATTTTTTTTCATCCTTATTAATAAATTTTGGTTTTTTTAAAGGGTTTGGGTTTTTATAACTATTTTTTCATTGTCATTATGATCGTTTTTCATAAATTTTCATTTATTACAATTTATTTTCATCTTTTTTATCATTTTTATTTTTGTTAAATTTTTTTCAAAACAGTAATTATTATATTTATAAATATTTCCATTTCAATTTTTGTAATTTTTTTTTATTATTATTGTAAAAGGGGTTTTTACCCTGGTTTTTTTAAATTTTTATATCGAGCTATTCTTATAAGAATACTGCTAAAATGCCCAATTCTCTCTCTCTCTCTCTGTCTCTCTCTCCCCTTCCCTCCCTCCTTCTCCCCCTCTATCTCCTTCCCTCCTTCCCTCTCCCCGTCCATCTCCCTCCCTCCTTCCCTCTCCCCCTCCCTCTCCCTCTCCCTCTCCCTCTCCCTCTCCCTCCCTCCTCTCTCTCTCTATATATATTATGATGGTTTGGGATTCTTGGTTTAAGAACAAAGAAACAAATGTCTATACTTTTTCTCTAAAGTATGTTACAGTGAGTGGAAGTGATAACATTAACATATTAACCCAACCACTATGGATTTATATGCTGTTCACTGTAGTTTTTTTTTTGTGAATTTCGTTACATACAGATGGCTCCACATGTGCTCAGCCACCAAGGGGTCTATCAGTAGGCCCTAGTGACCGATCCTGATTTCCCTTGAAATTGTATGAAAATGTGTTTTCTAATACTATTGATATCAATACTGTTATTATTTATATTGATATTATGATTATTAAGTGTTATTAAACTCTTGGTAACACTAAAAATGTTATAATGCAAAAGAAACTTTCCAAGGAAAAGGGTAAACAAGTGAGATAGGTAGGACTAATAACTGACTCCTTGGTGACTAAGCATTTGTTTCTGCAATATAATTTTTATCATTATATTCATTATTGTCATGATAATGATCATTATCTTTACAATTATCATCTTTCTTACTACAATTCCTATTTGTATGTTCAATGTGTCAGTCAATGTGTAAAGACAATAAATAAACTTGTATTACAACAGGTATGGCATGTATTCTTGCCATCCATGATGATTGGATTAAGGAAATATTTGCCAGTATATTGGGGAATTCATATATATGATTATCTTATGTGTGATGATACCTCTTGCCACCAGTCAGATACATTTAAAAGTTTTTAAATAACAGTGTAATTATTGAATTATACACACACACACACACACACACACACACACACACACACACACACACACACACACACATATATATATATATATATATATATATATTATATATATATATATGTATAATACATTATATATTATTGTGTGTGTTGTGTGTATGTGTGCGTGTGTGTATTTATACATAGATATATATGTACATATATACATAATTATATATATATACATATAATATATAGAATTTATATATGTATATTTATATATACATACAGAGAGAGAAGTTATGTATAGATATATATAAATATATGTTTACAATATATATTTTATATCTAGATGTATTTTAATATATATTTTTACATATATATACACATATTGGGAAAACACACACACACACACACACACACACACACACACACACACACACACACACACACACACACACACACACACACACACACACACACACACACACAATCTCAAGCTAAATGTACTTAAATTTATGTCAGTGTCACTGTATAGATGGAACACCGAAAGTAAATGTATTTAGAGATAAGGTATATCTGTATCTCAGGTTGTGAAATCATTTGGTTGCTAGGACTGGGGTAGACTTTGGTTAAGGGAAACAAATTATGAACAGTGATAACAGATGCGTTGATTTCAAGTAATTGTTATGATATATTAGGGAATGAATTACAGAGGGAGATGTATATAATGTTAAGAGAAATAAATAATTCTCTCTCTCTTTCTCCCTCATCTCTCTCTCTTTCTCTTTCTCTCCCTCCCTCATCTCTCTCTCTTTCTCTCCCTCCTTCATCTCTCTCTCTTCCTCCCTTGTCTCTCTCTCTCTCTTTCTCCCTTTATTCACACACTCTCTCACTACATTCTCCCCCCTCTCTTTCCTTCTCTCTTCCCTCTTCTCTCTCCTTTCCTCTTCTCTCTCCTTCTCTCCTCTCTGTGTTAATGCAGGATATATATTGTATAGACTCTTGCACAGCCATACATTGGGCTTTACAACTAGAAAAGCCCAAAACAGTATTCAAAATGCATTTGATGGTTGTTAGTTTTGTTGAAAAAGCAGTTGCGCATTTGTAAAGGGAATAAATCAGAGGAGAGCATATATATATATATATATATATATATATATATATATATATATATATATATATATATATATATATATATATATATGAGGTAGAATGTGGTGCAATTAACTATATGTTTTGAGTGTGGAGAATAATTTATGTATATTTTATGTATATTTTTATATATTCCACATATAATATAATATAATATATTATATATATATATATATATATATATATATATATATATATATATATATATACATACACATACACACACACACACACACACACACACACACACAACAATAGGGGTCATAGAAGTGAGTTGCTAATTGAGTATCCTTTTATTAATATATATATATACGTATATATATATATATATATATATATATATATATATATATATATATATATATATATATATTTATATAAATATATATATATATATACATATGTATATATATATATATGTATATATATATAAGTGTGTATATATACTTATATGTATCTATATATGTATATATATGTACAAATATGAATATATTGTTGTTGCTGATTTTGATGAAAATACATCACAAAATCTATCCATAATATCCATATTACTATTATTATTATCTTTTTTATTATTGTTATTACCGATACAAATATCACATTTCATTTGGATATTTCTTAAACTCTCTCTTCATATGTGTATATGTATGTACATATGTACTCTCAATTAGTAACTTTATATTACTATTTTACTGTAATATAAAGAAAGAAACAGAAGGAAACATAATATATATTGCTACACCAGTGGGTCTTTGTCTCTGTGCGAAACATGTATTAACATGAAAAGGATGACCTGGGCATGTGTTAACATGAAGGGACCTGGGCAAACATGACGCAACTGGCTGTGAGCGGAGGAGACAAGCCAAGGGGGAGACGGAGTTGGGTGCTGCTCCTGTGAAGACCTCGTGTGTGCCCTTGTGACCTGATAAACTTTGTGTTGCCCTGTTATAAGCTGGATCGTGCAGTGTACATGCTGGTTTCCCCCTGTATTGTGCCTATAGAAAAGTGTACGGGTAAATAACTTGTGTAAATAAAGGAAAGACTGTCATTTTGTGTTAATTTTGTGCCCTGCCTCGCCACGTGGCATTTCCCCTCGTGGTGTTCTGGGACGCTGTGGTGCTTGGTGCCTCTTGGAGCTGTTCAGTGTTCACGACCCTGTGTATAGCATGCTGTCTGCCTAGCCTTCCTTGTGTTGGTGGCAGAGAGACGAGGCAGTCGGCGTAACAATATCATAAAATCAATTTTCTATTTCCATTCCTCTTCTGTTTTTTAACCCCCGCAATCCCTTGCCCGTTGTTGTCGTGGGGGGGGGGGGGGGCCTTAGGAGACGGAGACTGGGACCCAATGATGGGGAACTCCCCAACCTTGGGACTCAGCCCTCGACTCAACTAATTTTGCATTGTCTTTTTTTTCCTGTCCACTTTTCGTTTCTGTCTCTTCACCAAACCCTTCTGCTATCCACCTCCTAAGGTGTGAGAGCCGTGCTGAAAGGATGAAAGGCTGACTTTGTGCCAGTCCTGAACGGCCTGAGGGAGCCATGGGCACGGTATTCCCCTGATTTAGTTACCTAGCCCTTACCCCTCAAGGGGACCCTGAGGGGTGGACTGTTTTATCCCCAACATAACCCAGGCTTACCATGGCCAGTAATGAAAACATATCCCCACTATTAGGGGCAATGAGGCTTTCCCCCTTATCAAATAGCGTCAACGATGTAAACCCACCCGATTCCCTGACCCCAGGCTCTCCTTTGACCACGGCTCCGAACACTGCAATAACTATCCTCTCATCAATGCCTACTAGTACAGTAGCCAACAATCAACCCTTAAGGAACATTTCCACTCTCCCAGCATGCTCAACTTCAACACCTCTATCCCCACAACCTCCAACATCAACCACCCCATCCTCCCTTATTAATACCTTACAGCCTTATTGCCCACCTCTCCATAACACTACCATCCCTCAACACTACTACATCTTCGTCAGCGCCCCGCCCTTCTACTACCCCTATCTCTACAACAATCTTGAATACTCTCTTAAGCGCAGCCAAATGGGACCGATTTTTCGTGATCCCTCCCACAACTCCCTACTCTGACAACACCCTTCTCTTCCAACAACGTCTCCAAAAACAAGTAAGTAAAGTCTCTTTCCATAGCCGACCCGACCGCTCCCGTCTTGTCACAGTAACATCCGAAAACCAAGCTATAGCATTAACAAAACTAACAGACCTGTATGGTAACCCCATCCTTGCAGAACCCCATCCAACCCTCAATACTTGCACCGGAACAGTTTCAATCTCCCCAGCAAATTGCCCAATCTATGACAAAGATTGGTCAGATTGTGGAGAAGACCTACTTGCCTGTCTCACAGACTGTGATGCAACATCAGTACAATGCTACTCCATTCCCCCCAGAGGTCATTGAAAGAAACCCACTAACATAGCCAAAATTACCTTCCGTAGACATGACCTTCCCTTATCGTCTACATAGGAGGAGAATCCCTCCCTGTTCGTCCATACCAACCCCCTCCACGTCAGTGCCAAAATTGTTGGCGTCTAGGACACCCAGCCAAACATTGCTGTCCCACAGCCATATGTCCACTATGTGCCCAACCTGGCCATACCCGATCTAACTGCTCTGCACAATCACGCACATGTGCCAACTGTGGCGGCCCCCATAATGTATTTTATAGGGGCTGTTCCACCTGCAAATTTGAATCTGAGGTAGAAACTCTCAGATTCAAACTTGGACTCACACTACGTGAAGCCAGACAGGAAGCACGTCGACGTGGTTTCTCTCTTACTCCTTACTCCAGTAATACTGCTCATTCTACCAATTCTCCTAAACCCACCCCCCCTACATCTAACTCCCCCTCTCCTACCTCCTACCTTCCCCAGTCAAACTCTTTTGCCATCCTAAACCCCGACACTCCAATCTCTACTACAGATACTCCAATCACCACTACAACCCCAACACCTTCCCCTCTCCCTCCTCGCACTACCCGTAACAGACAGAACAAACGTTCCACCCCCTCTTCCCCTACCACACAAACACCTCCACCTTCCTTTGCCCCTACGCTTGAGACACCAATCCTCTCTTCCCCCCCTCACAAGAAATCCTTTATCCCCCAAACTCCCCAACCAACTCCTCAGAAGAAACTATTGAAAATATTCAAGATTACCTCATGAAAACTGACACTCAACCTCCAAATCTTACAACTCCTGCTCCTTCCACACTCCAAGTAACTGCTGATATCCATCCTCCTCCTAATGATATCCCCCCTACACCCTATCCTCCTAACCCCTCCCAACACAGCCCATCCCCCCAGAACCCGAACCCAACTCCGCCCACATTAACCCTCCCACCATCCTCTTTATCCCTTCCAGTCCCTCCTGGATACACACGTGAATCCCTTATGTCACAAGTATCCCCTTCCACAGACCCTCCATCTCCTAATACCCCTCCTAGTACACCTCTCCCATCTCAGACCTCTCGGTCCTTATCCCACCCTCTAGCTGCTTCCCCCTCAAAATCTCCAACACGTACTACAATCTATATCACTAAAGTATAACTATCCTTCATTGGAATATTCGCGGTTTCCGCTCCCACAGACCTGACCTTCGTCATATCCTTTCCTCTTATAATCCATCTATTGTATGCCTTCAAGAGACCTTTCTTACACATCCTCCAGTACCAATCCCCAATTATCATTCTGTCTCTTCCCCACATTCCCTTTATGTCTTGTCCATACTTACCTCTGCTTTCCCCCACCTATCCCCCCTTCACCGACCTCCCAACCTATCAGACATCCTTACAGAATCCCACACTTTCTGCTTCAACAACCTATTCTCTTTCCTCAAACGCATACATATCCTTCATCTAATCTAACTCCTTACCACACCCAACCCTAACCCTTTCACTCACCAATTCCTTTGCCCAGCTTAGACAACTAATCACTAACTCAACCACCCTTCCCTAACATTAACTATAGTGCTACATGACCTTAGATGTCTAGCACATTTATCTTGCTTTTAACCATTAACCATTAACCATTCTGTTTTTTAAAAAGTCTTATTTCTTTCGCGATTACTTTTATTATTTGCTTGATTAATTATTAATATGAATTACATTAGCATCGCTATCATTATTTTTATAAATTTTATGGTAAATTAAGTCTTCTTAGTATTGACATGGACTCTTTTTCTGTTATAAGATAGTAGCTCATAATTACCCACACCTTTTTTTTATATTATCATTACTATTATCAATTTTAACCATATATGTGTGTGTGTGTGTGTGTGTGTGTGTGTGTGTGTGTGTGTGTGTGTGTGGTGTGTGTGTGTGTGTGTGTGTGTGTGTGTGTGTGTGTGTGTGTGTATACTGTGCATATATTTATATTGATATATATATACATATATATACATACATATACATACATATACATACATATACATATACATTTACACACACACACACACACACACACACACACACACACACACACACACACACACACACACATATATATATATATATATATATATATATATATATATATATATATATATATATATATATATATCGTGCTTGTGTGACAGATGAATTGGTATGTAAAATAGACACATATGTGTTTATAATTACACACATGTGTATTTTAGCTATCAAAACTGCTTAAATTGGTCTTATTGTTAATGTCAGCATTAGTAAAAAAAAAAAAAAAAAAAAAAAAAAAAAAAAAAAAAAAAATTAATCAGGATTTCCATCACTGATTTTTTATTGCTTTTCTGCTATTTTATTGCTTCTCTGCATCACATTGTTACCACTTCTAGCATTTGTTGTAAATTTACTCATTTTGATATTTTATATATAATTATGTATGATGAATTGTGTATTTTAATCATTAGCTGTGTTTGAACCATATCCATGTTGACAAATGTAGAAAAGGTAAGAATGAGAATGAATATCTTCATGGGTATTTGACAATTAGATATTATATGATATGTATTTATTTTTCTATCTATGTATTTATTTTTATATGTATTTATTTATTTGTGTATTTATTTTTATTAGATATGTATTTTCTGTTAGATATTTCTCACGGAGATATGATTGAAAATGGTCAGATCCATCTCCTGTATTGTGAAGATATTCATTCTCACTCATACCTTTTCTACATTAGCCATGTAGTTATACATTCTGTTATCTTCGTTCTATTTACCATTCATAGGACGATGATGAGTATTCTCCCTGACCGGATTCCCTTGGCTCAGCTCTCAGATGAGGAAATGTTGGGCACAGGAGTCTGTATCAAGAGAGAACTCGACGAAGGTGTCACCGAAGACATGTATTTAGAAATTAAGGAAGAACCGTATGATTATGCAATGAAGCAAAATATAAGTGAGTGAAGTAAAAGTGAAAGAAGAATTTCTTTTCTTCAGGATCTTCAGACCTCAGGCAGATGTCAAATGAAAAGACTCATGTGATTTTACTGGGATTGCAACGATATTTCATCAGGAGACCATTAGTGGCGAGGATTGTGGGAACAGGTGCTCGTCAGATTGGGATGAGGCACCACTTAAGGAAACTTATGAGGAGTTACACATGGAAACGTGGATAGGAAATGAAGTGTTTTTCATGTGAGTGTGTGCAAGACTTCGATAATAGACAATATAAGATTCATATGAGAGTACACACAAAGGAGAAGCATATGGCTGTGAATTTTGCAACAAAGCTTTCTCAAGGAAGAGTGACCAAGTGAAGCACAAAAGAGTACATACAAAGGAGAGGCCATACAGCTGTGAAATTTGCAAGCAAGCCTTCTCACAGAAAAAGAGTTTAGTAAAGCACATGAGAGTACATACGAATGAGAAACCCTATAGCTGTGAGATTTGCAATAAGGCCTTCTCAGATAAATCCAATTTAGTGGAACACATGAGAGTACATACAAAGGAGAAGCCATACATCTGTGAGATCTGTAATAGGGCTTTTGCTCATACTAGTTCAAGAGTGATACACATGAGAGTACATACAAAGGAGAAACCATACAGCTGTGAGATTTGCAACAAGGCCTTCTCTGTGAAATGTAGTCTTGTAAAGCACATGAGAGTACATACAAAGGAGAAGCCATATACCTGTGAGATTTGCAATAAAGCCTTCTCTCTAAAATACGTTCTAGCACAACACAAGAAAGTACACACAAAGAAACAATGTAGCTGAGGTTTCTCTCAAGAAAAATTGATTTAGTGATTTAGTGATTTACGTAAGGTTTCCCTCACACAAAATGATTTAGCGATAGTGTGCAGGCATGCAGAGTAGAAGCCATATAGGTATTTAGCCATATAGATATCCTCGAGATTTTCGTATTCTTGTATTCTCTGGAAAGAAAGAATACCAGAGTGTACATAAAGGTTTCACATATAACAAATATTTTAGTTTCCATTGACTTTTTATCCATATGCATATGTCTGTTGTCACTGACCAGGGGCGTTCAAAATACAGCTGCTATGTTCATAGCATTCAAAGAGGCTGCGATTCTTCCCCAGTATAGCCACTGATATGGAGGTCATTGGCCAGTTCATACATGAGAGTTGTAATCTTTAGCATGATATTGTTATTACAAATATGGGTGGAAATTTCATGCATTTAACATGAAATAGTGTATAAAATGTTTTATATTAACAGGTAAGTGGACTCAAGAAAAGAAAAAAATATTTTGTATGTTTGATATAAGATTTGTAAGTAAAGGTGTTTCTTTAGACAGTATTTCAAATTCATGTTTACATTTTGTGGTCTAGAATGATAGTTGCTGAAATGACAGGGTAATTTTTTTCAATGTATTACTCATATTATGGGATTTTGACTTTGGAGGGATGAATTCTTCCAAATCATAATGTACAGTTATGTTGTAGACATATTTATGTATATATATGTATATAAATGTGTGTAAATATACACATATATAAATTTATGTA
>NC_051429.1:4283660-4287119 GCF_015228065.2 Penaeus monodon
TCACACCTTAGGAGGTGGATAGCAGAAGGGTTTGGTGAAGAGACAGAAACGAAAAGTGGACAGGAAAAAAAAGACAATGCAAAATTAGTTGAGTCGAGGGCTGAGTCCCAAGGTTGGGAGTTCCCCATCATTGGTCCCAGTCCTCCGTCTCCTAAGGCCCCCCCCCCCCCCACGACAACAACGGGCAAGGGATTGCGGGGGTTAAAAAACAGAAGAGGAATGGAAATAGAAAATTGATTTTATGATATTGTTACGCCGACTGCCTCGTCTCTCTGCCACCAACACAAGGAAGGCTAGGCAGACAGCATGCTATACACAGGGTCGTGAACACTGAACAGCTCCAAGAGGCACCAAGCACCACAGCGTCCCAGAACACCACCAGGGGAAATGCCACGTGGCGAGGCAGGGCACAAAATTAACACAAAATGACAGTCTTTCCTTTATTTACACAAGTTATTTACCCGTACACTTTTCTATAGGCACAATACAGGGGGAAACCAGCATGTCACACTGCACGATCCAGCTTATAACAGGGCAACACAAAGTTTATCAGGTCACAAGGGCACACACGAGGTCTTCACAGGAGCAGCACCCAACTCCGTCTCCCCTTGGCTTGTTCCTCCGCTCCTCCGCTCACAGCCAGTTGCGTCATGTTTGCCCAGGTCCCTTCATGTTAACACATGCCCAGGTCATCCTTTTCATGTTAATACATGTTTCGCACAGAGACAAAGACCCACTGGTGTAGCAATATATATTATGTTTCCTTCTGTTTCTTTCTTTATATTACAGTAAAATAGTAATATAAAGTTACTAATTGAGAGTACATATGTACATACATATACACATATGAAGAGAGAGTTTAAGAAATATCCAAATGAAATGTGATATTTGTATCGGTAATAACAATAATAAAAAAGATAATAATAATAGTAATATGGATATTATGGATAGATTTTGTGATGTATTTTCATCAAAATCAGCAACAACAATATATTCATATTTGTACATATATATACATATATATATATATATTATATATATTATAATATATATATATTATATATATATACACATATATGTACACTCGTATGTGAAGATATATGCATATACGTCAGTGTATATAGATACATATAAGTATATATACACACTTATATATATATACATATATAATATATACATATGTATATATACGTATATATATATATTAATAAAAGGATACTCAATTAGCAACTTACTTCTATTACCCCTATTGTTGTGTGTGTGTGTGTGTGTTGTGTGTGTGTGTATGTATGTATATATATATATATATATATATTATATTATATATAATATATATATATTATTATATTATATTATATAGATATATACATATAATATCATTTACCGACAATATATATAATATATATATATATATATATATATATATATATAATTGCTATAATAATGAATATATAAAAATATACATAAAATATACATAAATTATTCTCCACACTCAAAAAAATAGTTAATTGCACCACATTCTACCTCATATATATATTATTATATTATATATATATATATATATATATATATATATATATATATATATATATATATGCTCTCCTCTGATTTATTCCCTTTACCCAATGCGCAACTGCTTTTTCAAAAAAACTAACAACCATCAAATGCATTTTGATACTGTTTTGGGCTTTTCTAGTTGTAAAGCCCAATGTATGGCTGTGCAAGAGTCTATACAATATATATCCTGCATTAACACAGAGAGGAGAGAGGAGAGAAGGAGAGAGAAGAGGAAAAGAGAGAGAAAAGGAAAGGAGAGAGAAGAGGAAAGAGAGAAGGAAAGAGTATATATCCTGCATTAACACAGAGAGGAGAGGAGAGAGAAGAGGAAGAGAGAGAAGAGGGAAGAGAGAAGGAAAGAGAGGGGGGAGAATGTAGTGAGAGAGTGTGTGAATAAAGGGAGAAAGAGAGAGAGAGAGACAAGGGAGGAAGAGAGAGAGACGAGGGAGGAAGAGAGAGAGAGAGAGATGAAGGAGGGAGAGAAAGAGAGAGAGAGATGAGGGAGGGAGAGAAAGAGAGAGAGATGAGGGAGGGAGAGAAAGAGAGAGAGAGATGAGGGAGAAAGAGAGAGAGAATTATTTATTTCTCTTAACATTATATACATCTCCCTCTGTAATTCATTCCCTAATATATCATAACAATTACTTGAAATCAACACACCTGTTATCACTGTTCATAATTTGTTTCCCTTAACCAAAGTCTACCCCAGTCCTAGCAACCAAATGATTTCACAACCTGAGATACAGATGTACCTTATCTCTAAATACATTTACTTTCGGTGTTCCATCTATACAGTGACACTGACATAAATTTAAGTACATTTAGCTTGAGATTGTGTGTGTGTGTGTGTGTGTGTGTGTGTGTGTGTGTGTGTGTGTGTGTGTGTGTGTGTGTGTGTGTGTGTGGTGTGTGTGTGTGTGTGTGTGTGTGTTTTTTTCCCAATATGTGTATATATATGTAAAAATATATATTAAAATACATCTAGATATAAAATATATATTGTAAACATATATTTATATATATCTATACATAACTTCTCTCTCTGTATGTATATATAAATATACATATATAAATTCTATATATTATATGTATATAATATAATTATGTATATATGTACATATATATCTATGTATAAATACACACACGCACACATACACACAATATATATATATATATATATATATATATATATATATATATATATATATATATATATATATATATATATATATATATGTGTGTGTGTGTGTGTGTGTGTGTGGTGTTGTGTGTGTGTGTGTGTGTGTGTATAATTCAATAATTACACTGTTATTTAAAAACTTAAACTGTGTCTGACTGGTGGCAAGAGGTAACATCACACATAAGATAATCATATATATGAATTCCCCAATATACTGGCAAATATTCCCTTAATCCAATCAGCATGGATGGCAAGAATACATGCCATACCTGTTGTAATACAAGTTTATTTATTGTCTTTACACATTGACTGACACATTGAACATACAAATAGGAATTGTAGTAAGAAAGATGATAATTGTAAAGATAATGATCATTATCATGACAATAATGAATATAATGATAAAAATTATATTGCAGAAACAAATGTTTAGTCACCAAGGAGTCAGTTATTAGTCCTACCTATCTCACTTGTTTACCCTTTTTCCTTGGAAAGTTTCTTTTGCATTATAACATTTTTAGTGTTACCAAGAGTTTAATAACACTTTAATAATCATAATATCAATATAAATAATAACAGTATTGATATCAATAGTATTAGAAAACACATTTTCATACAATTTCAATGGAAATCATGATCGGTCACTAGGGCCTACTGATAGACTCCTTGGTGGCTGAGCACATGTGGAGCCATCTGTATGTAACGAAATTCAAAAAAAAAAA
>NC_051429.1:4287219-4292219 GCF_015228065.2 Penaeus monodon
GTATGTATATATATATATAATATATATATATATATATATATATATATATATATATATATATATATATATATATATATATATATATATATATATTATATATATATATATATATATATATATATATATATATATATATATATATATATATATATATATATATATATATATATATATATATATATATATATATATATATATATATATATATATATATATATATTATATATAAATATATATATATATATATATATATATATATATATATAATGTGGGAGTCGTTAGTAATGTGCATCGGTACACCATGATTTCCCGGGCAGCGTGGCAGCCCGAGAGCTGGTCAACGGCAGTCGCCCGCTGACCTCCATGAATGTCCTCCATTCCTCTTGGACCAGAATAAACCAAAGGAAACAGATCTCGCCTGTATCTTCACCTCGATCCCTAACATGGGGCAGTGAGCAGGATGCCTCGCGAGGTGCCGGAAAGCAGTGGAGGAGCGCTACCCCGACGGTCAGCGCCCCCAGAGGAAGTCATCACCGGCAGCAGCACGCCAGCGAGAGTCAGCGGAGGTAGCTAAGCGCCACCCACCGACCCAACGTGGGGGGACACCACAGAGAGACCCCAGTCAGCAGAACACACTGCGACACCTCCACCAGGGTTATGGCAAACCTCAGCCGCATGTCCCCAGCAGCTTTCGTGGAATGGGCTGTCAGCGTGGAGGATTACGGCCTCATCTGCGGATGGGCCACCGCCCCTCTCCGCTTCTGATGCGAGACATCTTTGCAGCAGTGATGTCCAGGAGCGCATCGACGCCCGTATCGACAGGCAAGATTTCAAGAAGCTCTCAACACCAGCAGCAGTGGGCATGGTGAGAATCGTAGTGATCGGCCCACGGTACAAAGTGGGAGCACGGGCAGATTTTTTTTACGTATACCCAGTCAGCAGGGGATAGTGTTGCCGCATATGTATCTAAGTGTCGTGCGATGGCCGGAGAGTGCAGTTTCCAGTGCCCTGAATGCAATAGGTCATTGACTGAGTATATGTTATGCAGAAAAGTAATTATGGGGCTGAGCGACAGCAGCATGAAAGCAGAACTGTTAAGGTGCTTCCCCCGCCTTGAGTCCACAAACGACATAGTTAGCCATGTCGTTTGGCGGCAGAAAAGACAGCAGGACGGCTTGCACCGAACAGCATAGCCGCTATGGAGGACGCACGAGCAGCCACCCCCCCCTTCCCCACCACCCACAGACCATACCCCTACGGAAGTGGCTACAGTCAGCACTCCACGCCGGAACAGGGTCCGCGGTGCTCAGGGTCACACTGGAGTAGGGAACAGCCGGCAACCATCACCCATCCAATGCGTACGAAGCGCGGAGACCTCTGCACACATGTCTGTGCACATCGTCTGCCTTCCCCTCTCCCAGGCAGCGTGTCACACAACCGCCGTGTCACACAACCGCCGTGTCACACAACCGCCGTGTCACACAACCGCCGTGCCACACAACCGCCGTGTCACACAACCGCCGTGGCAGACACGGGAGCTCAAGTGAGCACTGCAGGGCGCCCCCTCGTGAAGGACCTGAGGCTCCCCCTACACCAGCTCCAGCCCAAGATAATCACCCATGTCGCTGGAGGAAGTGTGAAGCTCCTGGGGAGCCTACGGTACCAGGGAGTGCAACATCTCTACCTGTCATTAGGAGCCTGCAAAGCCCTGCAACTTGTGCCGCAATCCTTCCCATGTCCTTTGCTGACCTGGGCAGGCCTCTGAAATACCACAGATCCCTAACCGCCCAGCCACGGCCCCCTATGAGTTGGCTGAGGAGAACGTGGAGCGGCTCGAGAGATGGCTGTTGGGACATTTGGGACGCACAGTGTTTGCAGTAGAGCGCTCACCCCTACCAAAGATGAGCGGCCCTGCGCGCCATATCCACCTCCGGCCTGACGCACGCCCACATGCAGTGCACGTGCCCGCTGCCGTGCCACATCACTTCTACGATGAGGTGCGGCGACAGATCGACGCTGACATCAGCAGGGGCATAATCGAAGAAGTGCCTGCTGGCGAACCAACCAGGTGGTGTGCGTGCATGGTGGTGGAACAGGCTTTCAGAAGGACGGGAAGCCACGCAGAACAGTGGACTTTCAGATGCTCAATCAGACATGCCTCCGTGAAACCCACCACAGCAGACCTCCATTTGACCTTATCACAGGTGTGCCAAAGCAAACATACAAAACAGTTGTAGATGCCTTCTCTGGATATCACCAGATTGCCCTTGATGGAGAGAGCTCCAAGCTAACAACATTCATTACCCCTGGGGACGGTTCCGCTACCGCAGGACCCCCATGGGGCACTGTGCAGCACAAGATGCCTTCACTAAGCGTTTGGATGGTATCATAGCTGACATTCCCAGGAAACTGAAGTGTGTCAATGACACTCTATTGTACGATTCCAGCGTGGCAAAGGCCCTCTGGTACTCATACGACCTTTTAGAGAAGTGCGTAAACAATGGAGTGACACTGAGGCCCGATAAGTTCAGCTTCTGCAAGCAAAGCGTCACATTTGCAGGGTACTTACTGGGTTGGGAGGAATACCAACCGAGTAACGACCTCGTCAAGAGCATCGCAGACTTTGCTATGCCCTCCCGCCCATTCTTGACTGACATAAGGTCATGGTTCGGCCTGGTGAACCTAGTAGCTCCTTTCCTGGCGGTCGCACCAATGATGGAGCCCTTTTCGGGAACTTCTGAGGAAGCCTGTGGGAAAGGGCATGTGCTGGGACGACACCCTGGATAACATCTTCAGATCCACAAAGGAAACCATCAAGCGCCTGGTGGCGGAAGGCCTCCGCTACTACGACACCTCACGCCCATCAACTGTGCTCACGGACTACCGCCGACAAGGGCTCGGGTTCCTCATCATGCAACAGTATTGCCAGTGTGTGTCACGCGAAGCCCCCATGCGCTGCGCGGGCGGATGGAAACTAGTGCTTTGCGGCAGCCGCCAACTCACAACAGCAGCGGAAAACTACAGTAGAGGGGGAGGCACTCGCAATTGCTTGGTGCCTCAAGAAAGCCCGCCTATTCCTCCTAGGCTGCACGGATTTAGCCTTCGTCGCCGACCACAAGGCCCTCGCCAAGATCTTCGGCCACAGAGAACTTACAGACATCAATAACCCCCGACTCCTTGACCTGAAGGAGAGGACATTAATGTATAACTTTCGTGTCAAGTACGTCAAGGGGAAGACCAACTGCGCTGCAGACGCACTTTCTCGCTATCCGGCCGTAGCCAGTGCACCTGAGGAATCCGATGAGGCTGAGGATGCATTAATATGTGCGGATTTGGCAAGCGGAGCAGCGGAGGCCGTAGAGGACGACATAGGACATGTGGTGGACTTGCGGCAAGTGGGGGAGGAAGCCCTTAAGGATGAGGATTATCAACTACTTCATGAGTGCGTGACCAACGATGGGTGGGCAGAACGGAAAGACTTGGAGAAGGCTGCATGACGACCTCTCATGCCATGAGGACCTCGTTCTGTACACCAGCGATGAGAGGTTCCCATGTTTGGTCATCCCAGCCTCCCTCAGGCGCACCATATTCAACAAACTCCACGCTGGCCATCAGGGCAGAGATTTAATGCTCTGCAGGGCCAGGCAGTCTGTATACTTGCCCGGTATTGACGCAGAAGTTGAACAAAAAGCTAGATTTGCGAGGTGCATGCTCCCTCTCAACCCGCGGAAGGACTCATGCCCACGCCTCCACCTCAGTATCCATTCCAGCAAGTGGTGGCGGATCTATTCCATCTAGACGGCAACTCGTACATTGCCAATGCAGACAGGCTGACAGGCTGGTTGGAGGTGGAACACATTTCAGGAGAGGCCACCAGCTCCCGCCTCATCAGTGCTTTCCGTCAATGGTTCAGGAGACTAGGCATCCCCAAGAAGCTATCATGCGACGGAGGCACTAACCTCACCAGTCATGAGTCCAGAAGCTTCTTCAGCGCCTGGTGCGTCATGCTAAGGATCTCCTCAGCACACTACGCCCAGTCAAACACGCGTAGAGGCGGCAGTCATGTCGGCGAAGAGGCTGCTAAGAGGTAACATCTCCCATGGAGGCTCCCTGGACACCGACGCCAGGGTGCTTATGCAATACCTATACACGCCCCTTCAAGGGTCGGACACGTCCCCATCGCAGCTGCTGTTAGGCAGGCAACTACGGGACGCCATGCCAGTGGAAAAATCACGATACCTAATCGGCGAGCAACGGGGATTGATGCTACGTGAAAGGGAACGTGCCATGAACCTCTCTGCACCAAACTCATCGCTTCGTCATGACCAGACAGCCCATAACCTTCCCCCTCTTGTTGGGGCTGGACGGCAGCGGCAGAGCCACGACCAGAAACAGACGCCAGCTTCGCCCGCGAGGTAGCGAGCCCCAGACAGGTGCTCCACAAGAACGCCACCCCTCAACCCAGCCTCCGGGCTAGTACAGTGGTAACGTGTCGGCCTCTCATCTGAGGGGTCGGCGGTTCGCGCCCCGCCCAGGCGCGAGAAGTTGCAACTGTCGCCTGGAGGTTGCGGCTGTGGCTGGGCACCACGGCGGGTAAGGACTCTGTTACTACTGTGGCTGGGCACCACGGCGGGTAAGGACTCTGTTACTGCTGTGGCTGGGCACCACGGTGGGTAAGGACTCGGTTATTGCTGTGGCTGGGCACCACGGCGGCAAGGACTCGGTTACTGCTGTGGCTGGGCACCACGGCGGGTAAGGACTCTGTTACTACTGTGGCTGGGCACCACGGCTGGTAAGGACTAGGTCCAGCCGAGTCAGCACCAGCTGACACACGTGAACGAGTCGGCATTAGTCGACACAGGCCGGGCTCCCCTCATGGGCATAGCCCGGGCGAGGCTAAGCTTCGCATATCGGACTTGTCCTTATCCCTCAACCCCCAGCCCCCGGCGTACCCGAAATGACTGTTATATGAATTCCCCCATCTTAGTGCTTTATGGCGG
>NC_051429.1:4294719-4297219 GCF_015228065.2 Penaeus monodon
ATGTTACTATGTACATTTTAGCATCACTATGTTACTATGTACATTTTAGCATTACTATGTGACTATGTACCTTTTAGCATTACTATGTTACTATGTACATTTTAGCATTACTATGTTACTATGTACATTTTAGCATTGTTATGTTACTATGTACATTTTAGCTATGTACATATTTTTACTATGTACATTGTATTTTATATCTATTTTATCTACCAGGCATTGTACAAGGTTTCTATGTATAACACATAGCACATGTATAACACATACAACACACGTATAACACACATAGCACATGTATAACACATATAGCACACGTATAATGCACATAGCACACGTATACCACATGTAGCACACGTATAACACATGTAGCACACGTATAACGCACATAGCACAAGTATAACGCACATAGCACAAGTATAACACATATAGCACACGCATAACACATAGCACACATATAACGCACATAGCACACGTATAACGCACATAGCACACATATAACACATGTAGCACACCGTACTTGAGGTTGTTAAAGAGTTCTAGCTTAACATTACAGCCATTAGCTTCATAGCTAAAAGTACCTGGCTAAAATGTACAGAGTAATGCTAAAATGTACATAGTAATGCTAAAATGTACAGAGTAACATAGAATGCTAAAATGTACATAGTAACATAGTAATGCTAAAATGTACATAGTAACATAGTAATGCTAAAATGTACATAGTAACATAGAAATGCTAAAATGTACAAAGCTTCCTTTTGGTTCTGATCATCCTATTCTTCTGCGACACAAAGTTGAACCAGATTATTCTTTTCCACAGTCATTTCTACGACAGTATTTCTTTAACATGTTGAGTGTGAAACAGCGTAGCCTTGTTTCGGATATTTACTAGATAATCATCTCCATTTTCTTCACACTTAATCACAGGATAAGGTTCATGCCACTGCGTAATTAACTTGTTATTTTCAGAAGGCAACAGTACTAAAACTTCATCATTCACAGTTTGCGATTTTTACATCATAATACTTTTAGGATTTACTACTGATTTCAGCGTCATTTGCAGCTAATCTTGCAGATTCCCTCAAACGCGATCTTAGATCAGTTCTATATTCTTAAACATTCTTTTGCATCAAAATTCTCAAATTATCATTTGACCAGAGTTCTTATAAGATGCAATATATATAAGATGTATATATATACTTTTTTTTTTTTTTTTTTTTACAAGTGCCCTGCCCTACAAGGGCATTGGCGATCATGGATTTCCATGATTTTCTTGGCAATTTAGAGCGGTGGTTTGCCGTTGCCTTCCACCCGGTGTTTTTATCGAGTCACCATCTCTATTTACCTGGTTCTGGGACCGGCACTGACTCGGGCTGGCTTGCCCACCCAGCGGCTAGGTAGGCAATCGAGGTGAAGTTCCTTGCCCAAGGGAACAACGCGCCGGTCGGTGACTCGAACCCTCGAACTCAGATTGCCGTCGTGACAGTCTTGAGTCCAATGCTCTAACCACTTGGCCACCGCTCCCACATATATATATATACTACTTTAGTATTATATATAGTACTATAGCATTATATATAATATTATAGTATAATCTAGTTTTATAGTTTTATAGTATTATATAGTATTATAGCATTATTATATATAGTATTATAGTATAATATAGTTGTATATATATATATATATATATATATATATATATATATATATATATATATATATAATATATATAGTAGTTTGAATGGGTAAAATGTCAAGGAATCGACTGGGATATCATGTATAGTATTAAAGTATGATATAGTAGTTCTAATGGGTAAAATTTCAAGGAATTGTTTGGTATATTATAGTAGTATGTATATAGTATATATATAGTACTATAGTATTATATATAGTATTACAGTATTATCTAGTTTTACAGTTTTATAGTATTATATAGTATTATAGCATTATTATATATAGTATTATATATATTATTGTAGTATAGTATAGTAGTATACATTTATCATATATATAGTAGTTCGTATGGGAATAATATCCAAAATATATATATAGTATATATATATAGTACTATAGTATTATATATAGTGTATGTATATAGTAGTTAATTTTAAGGAATTGCTAGGGATATATAGTAGTAAATATATATATATATATAGTATATATAGTATATTATTATTATATATTATATATATATATATATATTATATATATGTATAGTATATATATAGTACTATAGTATTAAATATAATTTTGTAGTATTACATAGTATGATAGTATTATTATATATAGTATTATATATAATACTATAGTATATTATAGTAGTATATATCATAGTAGTATATATATAATATATACATAGTAGTTCGAATGGGAAAATTTTTAAGGAATCATCAGGGATATTATAGTAGTATATATATAGTATATATATAGTATTATATATAGTTTTATAGTATTACATAATATTATAATATTATATAGTATTATAGTATTATATATTATTATA
>NC_051429.1:4309719-4317219 GCF_015228065.2 Penaeus monodon
ATAATATAATATTATATAATATATATATATATGTAAATAATTAATCTACAAAGGTAGAGAAGAGATGGAGTAGGGAAAGAGAGAGAAGAGAGAAGAGGAGAGAGAGAGAGAGAGAGAAGAGAAGAGAGAGAGAGAGAGAGAGAGAGAGAGAAGAGAATTATTCAACAATCTGAATTTTTCTGATTTATTCAGGGGTCTATTTTCAAAGATCTGAGTTATTCAAATGAAAACATATATGTTTTGGACCATTATATATATATATATATATATATATATATATATATATATATATATATATATATATATATATATATATATATATGTTTTGGACAATTATATATATATGTGTGTGTTTTGGACCATTCTGCTAGGCTGAACTGAATTTACAAGATGTCAAACATGGCATACTATTGAGGAAATTCTGACCATATCGAATATGTTTAATCATTCATCTATCATAGACAATCACTTATTGGTATAAAACCTTTTTTTGGTGAGAAGCCAAACCAGGCTGATTATAGACAAAACTCATAACTCTGTCTGAGCAGAACTGTCATTGCTCAATGAACAATCCTCTATATATGTGGAAAGCAATGTGAACTTTTTTTTACGTTGAATATGTAAACTTTTACATATATATTTATATATATATTTATATTATGTATATATATATATATATAAATATATATATATATATATATATATATATATATATATATATATATATATATATATATTTGAATAAAGGGATGTGTATATTAAACATACACACAAATATCTATGTGTATGTGTGTATATATAGATATATACATATAAACATGCACACATAAATAAATATATATATGAACATATAGATGAATTTATATATATATATATATATATATATATATATATATATATATATATAATATATATATATATATATATATATATATATATATTATATAAGTATACTATTGTATAGTACATGAATAATATATAAGATAAGTATATATATCATAATATTATATGATATATATATCAATATATAATATTATATCTTAACCTATTGTAACTATGCACCTATGGGTGGTGCTTCAAGTGCATGGTGGATTGACAGCGATGCGGGGTAGCCGAGATAGTGTTCAAGTGCTGCTGCTTCTCGGCTGCACATCCAACCCCTGCCCCTAGCCCACGTGCGAAAGGGAGCAGCTTTGGGAGAGTGGCCCTGCAGCACAGCCTCCCTCATCAAGACTCTGCAGTGCCTTATATGGCCACTCTGGGGTAATGGTGCCTCCCGAGCCCAGCATAATCTCTGGGGTCTCGAGCTGAGGAGGCCCCAGAGTTACGGAACTTGGTGCACCGGCGTGTGGCATTACTCTGGTCCATACCACTCCGCCCCGCACCACCCTGGTAAGGGGCAGCTTGGGGGAGTGGGCCTTGCAGTCCTCCCGAATGACCTCGCATCAGATAATGGATGCTGGCAGGGTGTTGTCCCTCCCACCAGCAGTAGCGGCTGTGGCCCGCTGGGAGGGCAATGTCGGTGTGCAGGTGGGCGAGAGTTATGTCCGCCTGCGCCCGGCAGCGCCAACCCACCAGAAGCT
The DNA here is from genome assembly GCF_015228065.2 of Penaeus monodon. Lineage (NCBI taxonomy): Eukaryota > Metazoa > Arthropoda > Malacostraca > Decapoda > Penaeidae > Penaeus > Penaeus monodon. The sequence goes on from NC_051429.1 coordinate 4,311,303, forward strand.
GTGGAAAGCCTCGGACCCCAAGGGTGGTAGGCGGCCCCCCAACCCTGCCGACCCCCTTTATTTTGGGCTGTGTTGGCGGGGGGGGAGAGGTGGGTGCCCCCGGAGTGACCACCGAGGTAATCTCGGGCGTGCTTTCCGGGTAAGCGTTTTGAACACCCGGCCCTTGCGGCGGGATGAGGGGTTTCCCTCGCTATGCGGAATTGAAGCGACGGGGATTTGAGGTGGCCCCCTCTCAGGGGTAGAAGCCCTGGTGGGGCACGATCAGTGTGGGGGGTTTACCCCTATACGGTGGGCCGCAGCGATGGTCACCACCCCCGGGGTACCCATAGCCATCCCACCCGACTTCACCCTCGTAGTTGAGGGAATCGGTTGATGAGTTTATGGCTTTGAGACTGAAGCATGCTTTTGGTTTCTTGTCTTTTATTGCTGTAACCTGTACCGATGTTTATAAAATTGATGTAAAAGAGGTTTACCCCCAAATTGCTCTGGGGCAGATGATTGCCCCTGGTATTTTGCATTTTCGGGGGTGACTTCAATGCGGTATCGGGCTATGACTGAGCTGGCTACGAAAATTCTGTTGGCCCCCATTTCTGGGAGGTGACCCCACAGCAAAATACCCTCCTTTGGGACTTTGCTGGGTCCCAGAAAATGAGGTTCTGGCCCCGGGAAACCAGCGCCCCAAACCCCGCTTTTGTGCTTGGTACGCGATACAGGTCAGGGGGCCGGAGATCAAACCACTCTTGTTAGCACGCGATGGAGGATCCCCAGAACTGCGGGGTTTTAAAGGAGTGGGGTTTCTGGGGCCCCTGCCCAAAAGCGGTTGGGCTCCCCTGGGGGTCCACTTAAAAACTCCCCTCCCCCAGTGCCCACCCGAAGGTGTTTACCTGGACAACTAGGGGGGAGGAAGTGTGCCCCAAGGGTTACCATGGCAGCTCTCCCCGATTCACAGAACTCAAAAACCTGACAGACCCATTGCTTGGGGACCCTTTTTAACGTGTAAAACCAAAATCAGCTAGGAGTCCATTGGCGACCCCCCAGGGCAAGGCAAAATTTCCCACCCCCCGGGAAACATTAGAGGCCACTGAAGCGTGTTGAAGGCCGGCTGAATGGGAATCAAGTCTTGCGTCTTTCCAGGGTATGTAGGGCTCGGACACTGCGGAAGGGACGGGAAACTTATAGGAATTTCGAGGAGGTCAAAGGCCCATTTTTTGGGAAAATGACCTTCCCCCTGCCTACCAACCCTGGAAAAAAGAACTCTAACCCTTCCTCCAGATGATGCGGCCTCAGGGGAGACGGATCATCTCGATATTTGGGGTTGGGAAACGTTGGGCTGATATTTTGAACAGTTGTACCATAGACCCCCCAACAGTTAGTTTTGGATCAACGAGTCTCAGTCCTGTGCCGGACCCCCCCCATCAGCGAGGAACCTCCTCCCCAAACAGAGGTTGGCTGGAAATTTCCAGCTGAAGGTGGGAAAGCTGCAGCAATGTGATACCCCTGCTGAATGCTAAAGGCGGGGGGTAAAACCTATGGCTTGGGGCCCTGCATACAGCCCTGACTGCCATTTGGCAGTCTGTACCATTCCCCCTGCCCTGCTGAGGGGCGTGGTCATCCTCTCGGAAAGGGGGAAAGGGGATCTTGGGGACTGTAGAACTACCGTGGCTTTACACGCTCAGCATACCAGGAAAGGTTCTTCCCTACATTCTTCTAAAAAAGGATCCGCAACCCCCTACGAGCATCAGAGAACAGGCAGTCGGATTACTCCGGGCAAGTTCACGTGCCAATACTACGCTTCAAAAATTGGGAAAAACACCGCTCTGTTTGGTCGGGTTGCTTGCACCCTACTTTGACCTCAAAAGGGCACAGGGGAATTCCAACGCGATGGGGGGGGCCGATGCACGCCTCATACTGGTACTGAAGTGAAGTAAAGTGTGGTGGGGGTAATTCAACTTTTTCCCCTTTTAAACTCGGGTGAGCAAGGCTGTTCCTTGCCCCCAAAACATTTTTCACATTTGTATAGATGGAAAATGGGAGAGTACAAAGCCCAAAGTCAGTGGGGAGCTCACTGGGAAATTTTAAGGTCTCAGACCTTGATTTCCCACGGTTTTCCATCCTATCTGAAGTCCCTTTGGGGTACTTGTGGTGGTCTTTATGCATTTAGCAATGAGGCGAAGACCAGGGTAGAGTCTTCTGGCCAAGACCCAAAATTCAGGGGCTTTGGGGGGGTGTTTGGGAACCCATTCAGTCAATCCTGCTTGTGGCGAGGACGTTGAAGCACAGAAAGTTTACAACCTTGGGAGCTAGTCCATACTCTGGGGGGTCGACCAGGAAGTCCGTAGACGGATTGGTTTAGGCAACAGGAGCCATGAACTCGATCAACAAGAGCGTTTGGAGAGTCGGGACCCATGCAGAAGGACCAAGCTGCGTGTTTCAAGGCTTTATACTGCCATTTGCTTATGGAAACTAAACCCCGGACTTTCCCGGTCTTGGAGTCTTGCCTTGATGCCTTTTGTAACAAGCCCTTTGCCGGATTGGGGTACAGTTGGGGGACCCGGTCCGTGAGACTGGCATGGGGCCCGTTTTTGAAAAACCGGGGTTGCCCCAAATCAGGGTAGGGCCACCTAGCTCGCCCCCCTATGGACGACCCCCCCACCCCGGGTTTTCTCTCTGCGAGATAACCCCGGGGGGAGACCCGTGGGACAACTAGGAGATCATGGCTTGGGCAGCTCGACGAACCTTCCGAGGAATAGAGATGGGCGTGGGAGCCCTCGAGGGTCCCGGGTGGAAACGAAAGGGGGATGCGGCCTGCGCCCCCCGGCGTTAGCCCCTTTTATGTGATGGGTATTAAAAATAATGTATATATATATACATAATATATATAATATTTAAATTATATATAATATATATATATATATATTATAATGATATATATATTAACATAGATTAATTTTTTTAAATTTATGTGAATAAAAAATATATTTTATTATTATTAAAAATATGTAATATATATGATATATAATATATATATATTATATATATATATAATATAAAATATATATATATAATTTATTAATATATATTAAAATATATATGAAAAAATCGTGGAATATCTTTAATATACAAAAATAAGATATGTTAAATGCATATATAGTATATTTGTATTATATATAAATTTTTATATATATATTAATTTTATATATAAGGAGAAATGTAATATATATACATATAATATATATATATTTAAAATATATTATATATATATATATATATAATTATACAACAAATATATATATGTTATATATATATAATATATATATAATAATAATTATATATATATAATATTTTAAAAATAATATGTAAAAAAATTGATCATATTTAATATATATGTTATTTCTAAGGGGGTATATTATTTTATTTTTAAAAATTTATTTATATATTAATTATATGTATTGTATGTATATATGCATTTTTGTATTTTTAAAAGTATTATGTGTATAATTATTTTTTGTGTTTAAGATTTTAATTTTTAGCATTGATGTTAAAAACACTGTATTTTGGTTTTATTTTCCGTTCCAAAAGGGTGATGATGGTTTCCTCGGTGACGGGAGCCTTTGGCCCCACTACGGGCAAGGAAAAAAGTCGGCGCAAAAAGTAGTATCAAAAAAGTCAGAGAAATGTCCCTGAAAAATGCCTTGAAATAAAGGGGGAACCATAGATGGAGATGAAGGGAAATGATTTTTGTAATGTGAATGTGATGCAGAAAGGCATTTTTTTTTATAACTCATGATCTAAAAAAAGGGGGTACATGCAAAAGACCGTTTAAATTTGGTTCACGTTGTAATGACATGTCAAAAATGCTTTTTTGGTAAGACTGTGGGAAGATGTGTTTATCAGGGGGGTTTAAGTGATGCGAGGAAAGATGAAGGAGGAAACCAACTAAAAATGGATCCACAAGGAAAGTTTTGCGTGTGGGGGGGTGGCAAGAATTTTCTCAAAAAAAGCAAGTAAACTTCACTGAAGTCCACACAAAGGAGAAGCCATACAACTGTGAAATTTGCAAAAACTACCTTCTCACGAAAAAAAAATCTGGTACACAGAGAACATCAATGAAAAAACCCTTTCGTGCGAGATTTGCAATAAAACTTTTCTGAGAGAGGTTCCGAAAAAACAACTAGGAAATACAAAAGGGGAAACCTTTTAACTGGGATTTGCAACAGGCCTCTCCAAAAAATAATCTGGTGAGGCACATGAGAACACATACAAAGGAGAAACCATACAGCTGCAAGATTTGCAATAGGGCTTTTTCTGAGAGAGGTAACCTAGTAGTGCACATTAGAATACACACCAAGGAGAAGCCATACAGTTGTGAAATTTGTAAGAAGGACTTCTCAGAGAAATCTAGTCTAGCAAGACATATGAGAGTACATACAAAGGAGAAGCCATACAAATGTGAGATTTGTAACAAGAACTTTTCGCTTAGAGCTAATCTAGTGAGTCACATGAGATTACACACAGAGGAGAAGCCATACAGCTGTGAGGTTTGCAATAAGGCCTTCTATACAAAAAGTCATGTAGTAAGGCATATGAGAGTACATACAAAAGAGAACCCATATAGCCGTGAAATTTGCAATGATAAATTCTCAGAAAAAATAATCTGGTGAAGCCCATGAGAATACATGCAAGTGAGAATCTATACAGCTGCAAGATTTGCAATAAAGTCTTGTTACAGCTGGTATGTCACTCGGAGAATTCAGGGGAAGAGCAGCTCCGGCTGAACTCTAATTCTCCTAATGCGGTCGCCAGAATCATAGACGAAAAGTCAAATGGCCTGATATGAATGGCTAAATATCACGTAACAACAGTCTTTGCATTAAAGTACTAAGTGATTATCAAGTTTGTTCTTGCACATTCACTGATTTCATTCACTATTCATTCCATATTACAATGCTCATTAATCAGGTTAGCATAATATTAAGTGTTAATTAATTCATTTATGAGGTCTTCTTAATTTTATATATTTGGAGTATTCATTATTGTTGTAGCTTTTATGATAAATGTATTATGACAGTGGCTGACCTCGGGGAATTTCCATGGAACACTTGAGTCACACTAGAATATTGCTTAGCGACAAGCAACTTTGGCCAGTGGGCACTGCTACCCCTCGGATGAGAGGCGACATGTTACATGTACTAGCCCAGACTGAAGCATCACTAGATTTAGACAAGGTCTTCTCAAAACTGTTCATTGAAGACAATCTGTTGAGATCTCTAATAATGTATTTCAGAACCAGATTTGGTGAAGCCTATGAGAGTATGCAAGCAAAGCTTGTTTTGAAGAAACTTCGCATCATTACTGAGCCAGTGAGGAGGACATACAAAAGAGAAGCAAACAACTGTAGATTGCAATAATTTTCAGTCTAGAATATTTGACATTAGGTCACAAGCCATATAAGCAACATAATTTCATCTAAAAGGAATACGCTTCTGTCTTGATAGGAAAGACATGTTTAAGTTAGAGGATCTCTTTATATTATATTCATATTACCATAATAATGTATGTGTAGTTCTTTAACCATAAACTTAAGACTTGTATTTAAGTCTCATGAATATTTAATTGGGCAAACCATGTACGATGGGCAGTCAACAGGCTAACTCCTTGTATGCATTTAAGTGAAGCTTGCTCCTTTGTCACTTAATATGGTGTCTGGAAGTTGTTGGCTTTTTCCAAAACATTTGTGTTTAGCTCTCAAACCATGATTTCATCATAATGGAATAGGAAACAAAATGTGTATACTTATTTAGTTTTTTTTATGATGTTCATTTTATTATAACAGTTTATCATCTTGATACTTTTATGCCTATTAATACCAATTCATTAGTCTGCTTTCTTTATCACTGTCTATATATTAAAATATATC
>NC_051429.1:4322219-4324719 GCF_015228065.2 Penaeus monodon
TCTACCACCAAATGAAAGATACAGCATTTCGAGACGCATTAAGATACTTCTACAGCGAACAAATATAAGTCATTACATGTAAGCTACAAAGAAAATCAGAAGAAAAGGAACCAGGGGATATAGACAGTGTTATAGTTGAAAGCCTAATGAAAGAAAGTAAAGAAAATCAGAAGAAAAGGAACCAGAGGATATAGACAATATTATAGACAAAAACCCAATAAAAGAAGGAAAAGAGGTTTTATCTACTTCGGCATTAAAAAGTGGTTAGTTTTCTTTTATTTTTACCAGGTTTGTTAGTAGTTTTACATGATTTCCACCATGAATAGCTCTGAGAAGATGAATTAAACGGGTAAGTAAAATAACTGAAGAGAAAAGATCGACAAAGTTATTTCAGATTTTGGAGGTGAGTAAGCATGAGAAAGGAGAGGAGAAACTGCAGGTAAAGGAAAGGGGGAATGACGAATGTAGAGAGAATGAGATATATTGTCAATAAGCAGATGACGGTTCATAATGGTGATCGGTCGTTTGTCCAGAATTTTACTTCAAGCCCTCTTGTATAGGTGAGTAAATCTGCCATCATGCTACAGTATGTTTTTTTAAGAGGTTCTTGGCATTTACTAATGTGAAGTGCAGTGGAGGCCATATGAGCACTTGACATATAACTGTCCCCTTTGAGGAATGACTTTATTGCTTACCTATAGTTTGCACCGATTGTTGTTATGGCTGTGGATGTGTTTACTGTATAGTGCAATGTCTTGTTGATTATTTTTCCTGGAGTTCTAGTTGTGTGTGTGCAAATGCGGAATTCTCAAATTCTGCTTTAAATCACAGTACTGAATCTGTCATTATATTATCTAATACAGGGGGCAGTGCTCCCTGTGACCCTTCCTGGGGGCCACTGCCTCCCAACCCCCACCCTGGAGAACAAAGAATCCTCCACGTTTTTGCAGCAGGAGAGAGCATCGGACAGACTAGGCATCGGGTGCCTAGTTTGGTCACTGTGGGTAGTGCAAGAATTCCACACTGTTCGCACTCCTGTAAAACTAATTAGTAGATTCCCCTTTCCCATTACCGAAATTTTGTCACTTTGCATTGTTTACAGAGAGTCTTGTTTTAGGTATAGAATTTGATCTTTATTTTTAAATATTTTGGATGACACCAAAATGACTGCAATAGTATTTGGGTTGCTCCAGCAGAAGAGGACAAACCTGCACCATGTTTACACTGGCAAAATAGGATATTGTAAAGTAATTTGAGAGGAAATGGATTTTTTTTTTTTTTTTACCTTATCCCCTACAATCTGGGAGACCATTTGCTTTTTTTTTTTTCCAGAGGTCCCTCATATTCTGTACTGAAAAGAAAACACTTTTTAGGTAAAGATGAGCCAAAATTTCTTGGAAATCACTCAGACTTCTGCAAAAGATCATTGTATAGGACCCCCTCTGATGGATGCATTTCTCTAGCTGTTGCAGTCATCTTGTATACTTCAGCCTAAAGATAGAATAAATGCTTGTCTTAATGAAAGAAGGTGGATGGAGCTCTACTGCTGAATGAAGGAAATGGTGTAGACATGTTTAATGTCAAATTGGACTGTTGCCTGCACAACGGGAAACGTTTTTATGATGAGTCCTTGGAGCTATGCAAATTCAGTTTCATCTTTATCACTGTATTGCTCTGTGTGATGGAACACCCCTCTGACAAAACATTTAAAGGGTGTGTTATAGTATAATCATATTTACAATTATTCACAACAACAACAAAAGATTGAGATTTTTGGGATATCAAGATAATTTTATCGCATTCAGTTTAACATTATTGAAGAATACAAAAGTGGCGATGAAGGCGAGGGATATAGCTGGCTTTTGCAGTCAGGCAATGTTATAATATTTTGTATGCTGCGAACGCCTCGGGGAAATTAAAAGCAAAGTTTTGTGGTCTGGAAATCAGATCAAGTTTGTCGACAATGCCAGGCAAAAAGGAAAGAGGGCTCTTTTGGTACCAATTTAAAGGGATCACCCGGCAAAGAGTCTGTCAGTGCCTGCCACTTGATTTGTAGAGTATGACCCTTAATTAGTATGACCCTTTATATAGTGTGGATCCTTTTTAGTAGACCCCTTTTTTGCCATTGAGGAGTCAATTAGTACATCATGTGACCTCACATTTCACCTCTTGTTGAGTTAGTTGGATTTTTTAAAACTAATGCTATCAATTTTAGTGTTACTTTTATTATAAACATTACAATTATTATAGTGTTATTGACATTATTAACAGTAATATTAGACACCAGAAAAGACTTTTGAAAATGGATTGACTCATTGGTGAATTACTATGTAACAAGTTGTCTATGTGTAAAAACAGTTCATAAACTAAACGCACAGTGAACGTGACACGTACGTAAATGCCATCCACAGTGGCTTCAGGGTAACATTGTTACTCCAGTTATTATTCTTATTTGATGTTATTGTTATCATTATTCTTATCATTATCACTAGTGTTTTTA
>NC_051429.1:4332219-4334719 GCF_015228065.2 Penaeus monodon
CTTCTCACGTATCCCAGCCATGGATTATTACCCACACTTTAAAACCTTCTTGTATAATCGATGGCAATCTTTTTGGTCAAGCCTCCGCACTAATAAATTACATTCTGTAAAACTATCAATCTCCTCCTGGTCAGCTCCATTTCATCGGAACAGACGTTGGGAGACCGCTCTCGCCCGCTTACGCATTGGCCACACCCGTCTAACACACTCCTATCTGATGTCACAATCTGATCCACCCTTATGTTCCTTATGTAATGTTCCCCTTTCAATCCCACACATCCTATTGTCGTGCCCACGTTTTGAAACAACCCGTACCTCTGCTTTCCCCCACCTATCCTCCCTTCACCGACCTCCCAACCTCTCAGACATCATTACAGAATCCCACACTTTCTGCTTCAACAACCTATTCTCTTTCCTCAAACGCATACATATCCTTCATCTAATCTAACTCCTTACCACACCCAACCCTACCCCTTTCACTCACCAATTCCTTTGCCCAGCTTAGACAACTAATCACTAACTCAACCACCCTTCCCTAACATTAACTATAGTGCCACATGACCTTAGATGTCTAGCACATTTATCTTGCTTTTAACCATTAACCATTAACCATTAACCTTCTTACGGAAAAATAATCTGGTGAGGCACATGAGAACACATACAAAGAAGAAGCCATATAGCTGTGAGATTTGCAACAAGGGCTTCTCATATAATTCTAATCTAGAGATTCATATGAGACTGCATAGAAAGGAGGAGACATACAGCTGTTAGATTTGCAATAAGGCCTTCTCTGTGAAAAGTCATGTATTAAGGCATATGAGAGTGCATACAAAATAGAAACCATACAGCTGTGAGATATGCAATAAAGACTTCTCAGAAAAATATAAACTAGTAATCCACATGAGAGTACACACAAAAGAGAAACCATACAGCTGTGAAATTTGCAATAAGGCCTTCTATGTGAAAAGTCATGTAGTAACGCATATGAGAGTGCATACAAGAGAGAAACCATACAGCTGTGAGATTGCAAACAAAACTTCTCAGAAAAATATACTCTAGTAATCCACATGAAGAGTGCACACAAAAGAGAATCCATACAGCTGCAACATTTGCAATAAAGCCTTCTCTTTAAGAAGTAATCTAGTAAGGCACATGAGAGTTCATACATAGGAGAAACCATACTGCTGTGATGTTTGCAATAAAGACTTCTCAGATAAATCTAGCCAAATAAAGCATATGAGAGTACATATGAAGGAGAAGCCATACAGTTGTGAATTTTGCAATAAGAACTTTGCTTTGAAAAGAGATTTAGTAAAGCACATGAGAGTACATACAAAGGATAAGCCATAAGCCAGATGCATCTTAGATATTAAAAATTATCTTTTTTTTTTCTGATTTGTGCTGTATATGTTATTCTTCATAAGTAGTTTTGTCAAGTTTGATGAAGTTTAACACATTATGACTTGTGTTTTAGTCTTCACAGACTTTTTATCCACATGCACGTATGCCTGCTGTCACTGACGAAGGGTGATTAGAAAGATGGCCACGAATCTCCACAGTGTTCGAAGAAGATGCTCCTCCACCTCATCAATAAAGTCACATATGAGGAAGTCGGTCAATATATAAACGAATGTTCTGATTTCTAGCATGATTTTAGATCAAGATTACAGGAGAAAACTTCTTGTATTTTATTAGAAGTAATATATATATATATATATATATATATATATATATATATATATATATATATATATATATATATAACGAAATGTAAGTGGATACAAGGAAATAATTTTGATATATATGAGTCAACATGCACAAACACACACACACTTATATTTTCATCTGTGTATTTATTTATCTGCATGTGTCATAAAATATATTAATGGGAATTGTAATTTTCTCAATACCATAAGAAAGAATTCAGGATAACTTATTGTTAGCATCTTGAAAAAGGCATAAATGGAAGAATATATACACTACATGAGATATTTGAAACGTTGCATTACATCTTTAGAAATACATATGTAATTCTAGTTCAGATATATTCAAATTGCATTAAATGCCTTTGTTGCATGTGAAGTTATTCATTCTCATTTATACCTCAAATGTTATTACAAATGTTATTGGCAATAGTCATCAACATGTTTATTTTATTGTTTCTGTATTTTCCATCATTATTACTCTAATTGTTAGTATAATTACCTTTTTTGATATTATTGCTATTATTTATACATAAATCAATCATTATGTATGTGTATTTTTCTCTCTCTGAGCCCATAAACAATAAGCCATTTGACATCATGCTTTCATCTCTGTGCCTTGTGTTAGTCTGAGAGGAACACAGAAGGACATCCAGCTACCATGTCCTTGTATATATGTCTGTGTGTCTATATATGCATAAAAGGCAAAACCCCAAATGTTGATACATGCTTAACCATGTTTGCTATTTATGAGCACATGATTGGAAGCTGCTGAAAAATCTATTAGTTTTGTTAGT
>NC_051429.1:4354775-4364348 GCF_015228065.2 Penaeus monodon
AATATATATAGATAGATATATAGATAGATAGATAAAAATAGATATAGATATAGATATATATTTATATCTATATTATCTATATCTATATATCTATATATATATACATATATATATATATATATATATATATATATATATATATATATATATATATATATATATATATAATATATATATATATAAATATATTTGTACATACTAATACAAATACAAATTTATTTTTATAAATGAATGTGTATATATATAATAAATGGATACATAGATTTATTTACATACACATATATGGTATGCTTGGATATATATATATATATATATATATATATATATATATATATATATATATATATATATATATATATATATATAGATAGATAGATAGATAGATAGAGAGAGAGATAGAAAAGATTGATGGATATATAGAATGATAGATAAATAGATAGATAGATACATATATGTTATATATACATATGAATATATATATATTTTATATATATATATAATATATATATATATATATATAAAATATATATATATATATATATATATATATATATATATATATATTTATATATATATATAATATATATATATATTATATATATATATATATATATATATATATATATATATATATATATATGTTTATATATATATATATATATATGTTCATATATGTGTATATATTCATACATAAGTATATATGTTTATATACCTTTATTTATGTTTTTGTGTGAATATATATTTAAAATTACTTATATAGCATATATATATATATATTTTATATTTATATATATATATATATATATATATATATAATATATATATATATATATATATATATATATATATATATATATATGTATATATATATATATATATATATATATATATATATATTATATATATATATATATATAGAGAGAGAGAGAGAGAGAGAGGAGAGAGAGAGAGAGAGAGAAAAGAGAGAGAGAGAGTTAGACATTCTCGTATACTTATAATATATTTATGTGAATATTAAATATATATGATTATTTATTTATATACATATGTATATGAAGTTTATATAATTATTTATATATATATCTACATATATATATATATATATATATAAATATATATTTTATATATATATATATATATATATATATATATATATATATATATATATATATATATATATATATATTTCATTTATCAATAAATATATATATATATGATTCTATATATGAATATTTATATATGTATAGGTATTTATATTCATTTATTTAAACATTTATGAATAGTTGTATATATGCATTCATATATATATAAATATATACCTATATATATATATATATATATATATATATATATATATTTATATATATGTATATATATTTGTATTTCTGTATATATATGTTTATATGTGTATAGTTATGTATCTGTGTTTAAGATTTTTAATTTTTAGCATTGTTGTTAAAGCAGTCTGTTATTTTGGTTCTATTTTCCGTTCACAGGGTGATGATGAGTTTCCTCGGTGACGGCATGCCTTCGGCCCCATTCACGGGTAAAGAAATAGTCGGCACGGGAGTCAGCGTCAAAGAAGAGCTCAGCGAAGATGTCACCGAAGATACATGCCTGGAAATAAAGGAGGAACCACTTGATTATGGAGATGAACCGAGAAATGAAGTGTGTAACGTGAATGTAATACGTGAAAATCTTTTCCTTCATAATCCTCTTGATCTGAGACATGAATCATATGCAAAAGACTCATGTAACTTGGTTCAGGATTGTAATGACATGTCAAAAGTACCATTTACGGCTAAGGACTGTGGGAAGACGTGTTCATCAGATGGGTTTCGAGTGATGTACGAGGAAAGACTGAAGGAGGAAAAACAACTAATAGTTGAATCCACAAGTAAATGTTTTGCATGTGAGGTTTGTGGCAAAGAAGTGTTTCAAAAGAGTCACATCAACATTCACATGGGAGTCCACACAAAGGAGAAGCCATACAACTGTGAGATTTGCAATAAGAGATTCCCATCCAAAAGCGATCTAGAAAAGCATATTGACATACATACAGAGGGGAAGCCATACAACTGTGAGATATGCAGCAAGGCCTTCCCATATGAATCTAGTTTTTTGAATCATATGACAATGCATACAGAGGAGAAACCATACAGCTATGAACTTTACAACAAGGCCTTCTCACAGAAACATAATTTGGTGAAACGCATTAGAGTTCATACAAAGAAGAAGTCATATAGCTGTGACACTTGCATTAAGACATTTTCTAAAAAAAGTCACCTTGTAACGCACATTAGAATACATACAAAAGAGAAACCATACATCTGTGAAATTTGCAACAATACCTTCTCACGAAAAAAAATCTGGTGAGGCACATGAGAACACATACAAAGGAGAAGCCATATAGCTGCAAGATTTGCAATAAGGCCTTTTCTGAGAGAAGTAATCTTGTAAAGCACACAGTAGTACATACAAAAGAGAAGCCATATAGCTGCGAGATTTGCAACAATACATTCTCATGGAGAATTAGTTTGGTAAGGCACATGAGAACACACACTAAGGAGAAGCCATACAGTTGTGAAATTTGTAACAAAGACTTCTCAAGGAAATCTAATGTAGCAATTCATATGAGAGTACATGCAACAGAGAAGCCATACAAATGTGATATTTGTAACAAGAACTTTCCGCATAGAGCTAATCTAGCGCGTCATAGGAGATTACACACAGAGGAGAAGCGATACAGCTGTGAGATTTGTAACAAAGGTTTTTTTCAGAAATATCGTCTAGAAAGTCACATGAGAGTACATACAAAAGAAAAGCCATACAGATGTGAGATTTGCAATAAAGCCTTCTATGTGAAAAGTCATGTAGTAAGGCATATGAGAGTGCATACAAGGGAGAAACCATACAGCTGTGAGATTTGCAATAAAGACTTCGCAGAAAAATATACTCTAGTAAACCACATGAGAATACACACAAAAGAGATGCCATACAGTTGCGACATTTGCAATAAAGCCTTCTCATCAAAAAGTAGTCAAGTAAACCACATGAGAGTTCATACACAGGAGAAACCATATAACTGTGAGATTTGCAATAAGGCCTTCTATGTGAAAAGTCATGTAGTTAGGCATATGAGAGTGCATACAAAAGAGAAACCATATAGTTGTGAGATTTGCAATAAAGATTTCTCAGAAAAATATACTCTAGTAATTCACATGAGAATACACACAAAAGAGAAGCCATACAGCTGTGAGATTTGCAATAAGGCCTTCTCATACATACATAGTCGAGTAAAGCACATGAGAGTACATACGAAGGAGAAGCCATACAGCTGTGAGTTTTGCAATAAGGGTTTCTCACAGAAAACTAGCCTAGTGAGACATATAAGAGTACATACAAAGGAGAAGCCATACTGCTGTGAGATTTGTAATAGGGCCTTTCCTTTGAAAGGTGGTTTAGTAGAGCATATGAGAGTACATACAAAGGATAAGCCATAAACCAGATGCATCTTCGATATTAAAACTTATTTTTTTCTGATTTGTGCTGTATATGTTATTCTTATTATGTAGTTTTGTCAAGTTTGATGAAGTTTTAATCGATATTACTTGTGTTTTAGTCTTCATAGACTTTGTATCCCTCCTACCGTCCCTGACCGGGGGGGGATTAGAAAATGGCCACGAATGTCCCGTTTGAAAAAAGATGCTTTTCCCCGTCATCAATAAAGTCAAGGTGGGAAAACGTTGGCTGTTTTTTCCGATGTCCGCTTTTACGATTTTAGATCAAGGGTTAATGAGGAACTTCTTGTATTTTTTTATAAAATAGTTTATATATAAAATATTAAAATATTAAAAATTATTATATTATTATATATATATATATATATTTTTTTTTTTTTTTTTTTTTTTTTTTTTTAAAAAAAAAAAAAATTATATATATATATATATATATATATATATAATATAATATATATAAAATATATATATATTTTAATATTTTATATATATATTATATATAATATAATTAATATATATATATATAATATATATATATATATTATATATATATATATATATATATATATAAAATATATTATATATATATATTATATATATATATATATATTATATATATTTTATTATAATATTAAAATTAATATATAATAAATTTTAAAAAATAATAAAATATATATATTATAATATAATATATATTATATATATATAATAATATATATAATATATATAATATAATATTTTATTATATATAATATATATTATTATTTATATATTATTATATATATATAATATTACATAAAATTAAATATATATATATATATATATATATATATATATATTATATATGTGTTGGTGTGGTGTTGTGGTGTGTGTGTGTGTGTGTTTTGTGTGTGTGTGTGTGTGTGTGTATGTATATATTAATATGTAATATTATTTATTACATAATATAATGTGTGTTTGTGCATGGGGACCATATATCAAAATTAATTCCTTGATTCCATTTATTTTTCCCTTTAAAAAAAAAAAAAAAAAAAAAAAAAAAAAATATTATTAATATATATATATATATAATATAATATTATATATATATATTAATATATATCATACTATTTTATAAAAAATAAAGAATTTCCTCATGAAATCTTGATCTAAAATCATGCAAAAGTCAGGACACTCGTGTAAAAAACACCCAACGTCTTCCACTCTGTGACTTTTTTTGAGAGGGGGAGAAGCATCTTTTTAAACCTGTGGACATTCGTGGCCATCTTTCTAATCCCCCCCGGTCAGTGAGGGTAGTGCATGTGGATAAAAAGTCTAAAGACTAAAAACAAGAAATATCGATTAAAACTTCTCAAACTTGAAAAAACACTAAAAAGAAAAACATATACAGCACAAACAGAAAAAAATAATTTTTAATACAAAGATGCATCTGGTTTATGGCTTACCCTTTTTGTAGTACTCTCATATGCTCTACAAACCACCTTTAAAAGGGAAAGCCCTATTACAAATCCACCATATGGTTTCCCTTTTGTATGTACTCTTTATGTCTCACTGGGCTAGTTTTCGGAGAAACCTTATTGAAAAAACTCACAGCTGTATGCTTCCCCCTTTCGAGTACTCTCATGTGCTTTACTCGACTTCTATGGGGAAAAGGCCCTTATTGCTATCTACAGCTGTATGGCTTCTTTTTTTGGTGTATTCTCATGTGAATTACAGAGTATATTTTTCTGAGAAATTTTTATTAAAAATCTCACACTATATGGTTTCTCTTTTGTATGCACTCTCATACCTAACTACTACTTTTCGCTGAAGGCCCTTATTGAAAATCTCACAGTTATAGGTTTCTCCTGTGTATAACTCTCATGTGGTTTACTTGACTATTTTTTGATGAAAAGGGCTTTATTGCAATGTCGCAACTGTATGGCTTCTTTTTTGTTGTATTCTCTGTGGTTTACTAGAGATTTTTTCTGCGAAGTTTTATTGAAAATCTCACAGCTGTATGATTTCTCTTTTGTATGCCTCTCATTGCCTTACTACTCATTTTTTCACATAGAAGGCCTTATTGAAAATCTCCATCTGTATGGCTTTTCTTTGTATGTACCTCAGTGACTTTCTAGACGATATTTTGTAAAAAACTTTGTTAAAAATCTCACAGCTGTATGCTTCTCCCTGTGTGTAATCCCCTATGACGCCTAGATTAGCTCTATGGGGAAAAGTTCTTGTTCAAATATCACATTTGTAGGGCTTCTCTGTTGCATGTACCTCTATGTTCCCCTACATTGTTTTCCTTAAAAGTCTTTTTAAAAATTTCAAAACTGTATGGCTTCCCCTTGTGTTTTTTTTCATTGCCTTACCAAACAAATTCCCATGAAATGTATTGTTGCAAATCTCGCAGCTTTTGGGCTTCTCTTTTGTATGTACTACTGTGTGCTTTACAAGATTACTTCTCTCAGAAAAGGGCCTTATTGCAATCTTGCAGCTTATGGCTTCTCCTTTGTATGTGTTCTCATGTGCCTCCCCAAATTTTTTTTTTTCGTGAGAAGGATTTTTTAAAAATTCACAGATGTATGGCTTCCCCTTTTGTATGTCTCTAATTTGCTTTACAAGGGATTTTTTTTTAAAAATCCCTTAATGCAAGTGTCACAGCTATTGCTTCTTCTTTGTAGAACCTAATGCTTTCCCCAAAATTATGTTTTGTAAAAGGGCCTTGTTGAAAGTTCATGCTGTATGGTTTCTCCTCTTAGCATTGTCTAGATTAAAAAAAACTAATTCATAGGGGAAGGGGGCCTTCGCATATCTCACAGTTTATGGTTTCCCCCTCTGTATGTTTCAATATCTTTTCTAGATCCTTTTGGAGGGGAAATCCTTATTGCAATCTCACGTTGTATGGTTTCCCCTTTTGTGTGGCCCCCATGTGAATTTGTGTGCTCTTTTGAAACCTTCTTTGCCAAAAACCCCACATGCAAAACATTTACTTTTGGATTTAATTTGTTGTTTTTTTCCTTCATCTTTCCTCGTACATCCTCGAAACCCCTCTGATGAAAACGTCCTTTCCCCAGTCCTTACCTAATGGTACTTTTGACTGTCATTACATCCTGAAACCAGTTCATGATCTTTTTTCATATGATTCATTCTCAATCAAGAGATTATGAATGGAAGATTTTCACTTTACATTTACGTTAACACTTCATTTCTCGTTCATCTCCATAATAAGTGGTTCCTCCTTTTTTTCCAGGGATGTATCTTCGGTTACATCTTCGGGAGCTCTTCTTTGACCTGCTCCCCCCGACTATTTCTTTACCCCTGAATGGGGCAAGGGTGCCGTCGCCGGGAAACTCATCATACCCTGTGAACGGAAAAATAGAACCAAATAACAGACTGCTTTAACACAAAACTAAAAAAATTAAAAAAAAAAAAAAAACACAGATCATAATTACACATATAAAAAATTATAATAGAAACAAATATTATACATATATATATATATAATATATATATATATAAAAATATTAAAATATAGGTAATATTTTATTATTGAAAGTATATACAACTATTCATAAAAGTTTAAATAAATGAATATAAATACCTATACATATATAAATATTTATATATAGAAACATATATAATATATTTTTGATAATAAATATATATATATAATTTTATATATATATAATATATATATATTATTAATTTATATATTTTATATTACATATATATATGCAGTTAACTATTTTCTTATAAATTAAAAGATATTTACATATTATATATTATATATATATATATATTTATATATATATATAATTTTATATAATTATATTATATATTTATTATATATTATATTATATATAAAATAATATATTAATATAATATAAAAAATTATATAAAATTCATATACATATGATATAAAAAAATAAACATATATATTTAATTTCCAAAAAAATTATTATAATATCGAGAAAGTCTAACTCCTCCTTTTCCTCTCTCTCTCTCCTCTCTCTCTCTCTCTCTCTCTCTCCTTATATATATATAAAATATATAATATATATATATAATTAATATATATTAATATATACATATATATATATATTATATATATATTATATATATATATATATATATATATATATTATATATAATAAAATATATTATATATATATAGCTTTAAAAATAATATATATAATATAATATATATTATATTATATATAATATATATATATATTATACTTTTCACCAAAAAAATATGTTCACACAAAAAAATAAATAAAGGGATTAAAAATATTACTTTGTATGTATATACATATTATGAAAATATATATTATATATAATAACTATAATAGTGACAGATAATAGATACAATGTATATGCATATATATAAATATAAAGTTAAAATTACATATTCTTATGTTTAAAAATAATGCACATATATGAAAACACACCACGCACCCACACACACACACAACACACCACACAAATATATATATATATATAATATAATATTATATATAATATAATATATAATATATAAAAATATATATTATATATATATATATTATATTATATATATATTTCTGGCCCTTACCCTATATTATATTTATATTGTATTTACAAACAACACACACACACACACCACACACATATATATTATATATAAATTTTATATATATATTTTATATATTATATTATATATAATATATATATAATATATATTATATATAATATAATATATATATTTTTTATTATATATATTAAAATATATTTATATTAATTTATTATATATTTCTATTATATATAACAATATGTATCTACATTATTTATCTATCTTCTATATATCCTCAATCTACTATCTATCTATCTTCTATCTTCTATCTATTATATATTATATATAATATATAATATATATATATATATATATATATTTATATATAATATATATATCAACAAGCTACCATTATGCGTATGTAAATAAAACTATTATCCATCTATTATTTAAATAACATTCACTATATAATAAAAAATGTATTTTTATTAGTAGTAAAATAATATATCATTTTAAATTTTATTAAAGTCTATTTATAGGAATTTAAAAATTTTTATAAAACTCATACATAATGTTTTAATTACATGCATACAAAAATATTTATATATTATATTTATTATTTTTATAATATATAAATATATATATAATATATATATATTTTTAATATATATTATATTTTATTATAATAATTAAATTAGATTATAGTATAAATATAATTTTTTCTATTCTATCTACTATCTATCTATTATCATATAATTTTTATATATATATATATAATTATATAATATTTTTAATTTTTATATATATATAATACATTATTATATAATATATATATATAAATTTTAAATTATATAATATATAATATATGTATATATAATGTGTGTGTGTGTTGGGGGTGTGTGTGTGTGTATGTGTTGTGTGTATGTGTGTGTGTGTGGTGGTGTGTGTAACAAAACACATATACATACATATGTATATATTATACATACATATATATATATCGTATATATGTATTTATATATATTTTTATATATGTACATCTGCATTTATACATATATAAATGTATATATATATATATATATATATGTATATATATATATATAATATATTATATATATATAATATATATTAATTTTATATATATCTATCTATATAATATATTATATATTATATATATATGTATATATGCATACAGATATACACTTCCATAAAAATGTATGTTTTTATTAAAAATATAAGTTCTATAGTACAAATTTTTTATAAAAAAATCTCTCTCTCTCTCTCTCTCTCTCTCTTCTCCTCTCTTCTCTCTATATATATATATTAAAATTTAAAATATATAATATATTTTATATTATATTCATTTATTTATATATATATATTATATATAAATATATATATAATATATATATATATATTATATATATATATATTAAAATATATTATATATTGCACATTTTATATATATCAAAAAATATATTTTACATTTTTTTTTTTTTTTTTTTTGGGGTTTTTTAA
>NC_051429.1:4369448-4376948 GCF_015228065.2 Penaeus monodon
TTATATAATTTTTACAATATATACACACGTTTCATACTATTTAGTGTATGTTAAAAAAAAATGTATTATATTTACAAATTTTAATATTTTTATATTATATTATATATATATATATAAATATATATATATATATAATATTTATATTTTACAATAATATATATATATATATTTTATTATTATATATATATATTTTTTTAAAAATATATATATATATTATAATTTTTATATGTATTATTATAATTTATAAAATTTATATTAATATATTAATTTATATTTATTTATAAACATTGAATAATTTTTATAGTAATTATTTAGTTTATATAAACATAAAAAAACATATATAAATATTTTCAAACAAAACATCAGAAAAATACGATGGTCCCAACGCAGGTGATAATTTTCTCGAAAAGCTGCGCTTCCATCACAATAACCCTTCAAAAGAAAAAAAAAAAAAGGGGGAAAAAAAAAAAAAAAAAAAAATATATATATATTATTTTATATATATATAATTATATATATATATATATTTTATTAAAATATATATATATATTTTTATATTATATATATATTTATGTTTTTTCATATACTTAAAATGCATACATATATATATATATAAACACGTCCCTTATACAGTATTGTGTATATATTTTTTTGTACCATATCAATTCTATATAATTTTATACTTTTTAGTAAAAAAAAAAATTTTCATATATGTGAGCATATGTACTTATATATATTTTATAAATTATATAATATATATTATATATATTATTATATATATTATATATATTATTATATAAAATGTTGGGGGTGTGTTGGTGTTGTGTTGTGTGTGTGTGGTGGTTTTGGTGTTGTGTGTTGTTTTGTGTGTTTGCATATATATTATATATAATATATATTTTATTATATATTATTTATATATATAATATATATATATAATATTATTAAATTTATTATTAATTTTATTAAAAATAATAATTTAAAATTATATATATATTTTAAAATATATATTATATAATTATATAAAATTTTTATTATATTTTATATAATATGAATATAAATGACACCACAATAACCCTAACGCATATATATTTATTGTATATAAATAGAGTATATTTTTTATATATCCATATTACATTTCCCATATATAGTATGTGTTTGTTACAATATACCCCGAATCTATTGTAAAAATATATTATATATATATATATATTATATATATATAATAAATATAATAATATAATATATATATAAATTTATATTTTTAATTTTTATATATGTTATATTTTAATATATATAATATATTATAATATATATATTATGTATAATATTATATATATATATAAAATATATATAATATTATAATTATATTTTTAACTTTAAAAACCCTCCCTAAACTTGTAGTGTATATTTATATCTGTGTATTATAGTGCAGCACAATTTTTTTTACAACGAAAAAAAATTTTACATCGCATTCCCAAGAAGAGGGTTTCACCCACAAGGGGCCCCCTCGCAACGGGTTTGGGGTTCTTTTTGACCAACTGTGAACCTGTAAGACTGTAAGAGTTTTTTTAACCCATAATATACATATATATAATCACATACAAAGAACACACCACACCACCACACAAAAACCCAAAAAACATACCACCACCCCCAACACACACCACACACACACAACACACACACACACACATACATATAATAATATATATATATTTAATATATATATATTATATATTATTTATTATATGTATGTAATTTTAATATATATATATATATATATATTTATATAATATTTTTATAAATATATATATATATTTTAAAAATAACATTATGTATTTTTATAAATATATTATTTAAATAAATATAATTAAATATATATAAATTTTTTATATTATATATAATATTATATATAATGTATATAATTTAATATACTACTAATTATAAAACATAAAACACCATATATACATATATTTATATATAGAAAAAAAAACCATACATAAAAAAAAATATTAATATTATATAAACAAATATGTGTGTTTTATATATATTATGTGTATATAATTTATTTTATATTTATTAATTTATATAATATATATATATATATATTTTGTATGTAAGTCAAAATGTATAATATATATATATATTTTAAAAAATATTATATAATATATTATATATAGATATATATATATATATAAAATTTATAAAACAAAAAGTTTCAAAACAACGTATATATACAGGTTCGTTCAATTAGTCCCCCAAAATTTCCCACGCTTTTTTACTGTATTGCCCCACACAAGTACCTTGGGCTAACGTGTCGGCCCTATCCGGGGGGACCGCGGTTCACGTCCCCCCCAGGCGCGAGAAGTTGCAATTGTCCCTGGAGGTTATTTGCGTGGCTGGTACCACGGCGGGTAAGGACTAGTTCAGCCGAGTCACACCACTGCCCACGAAAGCGAGTCGGCATTAGTTGAAAATTTGCATAGCCCGGGGGAGAAAGCTTCGCATATGGGGACTTACCCTTTACCCACGCGGGTTTAAACCTTTAACCTGCAGTGAATGCGTAATGGATTTCGTCGCCTAGGCCAGACCTGTTTTAAATACTATGCTCTTATATTGTTATTTTATTTATTTTTGATTAGAATGGGGGGAGTTGGGAGGAAGAGCCCACCGGGGTTGCGTAAAAGGGCCTGTTATCAATTTATTTTTATTTAGTCATTTTACGTACACTTTCCCCGGGCCTACCGGCCCTTCCCCCCCATTGGGGTAATAAATGGGGTTTGGGGGGCTTGGGGAAACATAAATTCCCATACTAATTCCCATATATTAACGAAAGGGCGGGTCCTCCATAACAAAAAACAATGTGATCGTTTTAGTAGAAGTTTTCTATAAAAAAGGAAAAAAAAAAATCACCCTTTTGCTACTGTGAACACAGTGGGCTTTGTTTGTCTTTTCCGGAGCACTAACAGGAGAGACAACCCTCAGTTTTTGAGTGGCAGTCGTTCCAGCCCTTTTGGGGCGTCGTGATTTGTTACTAAACCTAAAACTAGACTTCAGAATGTAATTAATCTGTGAAATGCGAGGGAAACAACAGAGTCAAAGTTTGAACTTTACCAAATTAGTTAAAATTTTTCTTTTCCCCAATTACTTAAAATCTTTTTACCCAATTACTTATAATTTTTTTACCCCAATTACTTATAAATCTTTTAACCTAATTACTTATAAATCTTTTTACCCAAGTACGTATAAAAAGAGGCTGAGGTCCAAGGAAAGGCTGATCCCCTACACTGGGCCCCAGTCTCCGTCTCCTGAGCTCCCCTTCGACAACGAGCAAAGGATTAGGGGAGTTGGTCATGTGATAACATTGAGAAACCGGATCCAAGGGGTTAAGATTCTAATGCAGTCTATGCAAAGTTATAATAAAATATCTAAAATTATTTTTAAGGTACAAAGGTTTCTACAAAATGCCCAAGGGTACAGATGAAATAAAGGCGGGGCACCCCCGACCTAATGACTAACAAAACTAATAGTTTTTTTCAGCACTTCCAATCATGTGCTCATAAATAGCAAAACATGGTTAGCATGTACAACATTTGGGGTTTTGCCTTTTATGCATATATAGGGCACACAGACAAAATACAAGGACATGGTAGCTGGATGTCCTTCGTTTCCTCTCAGACTAACACAAGGCACAGAGATGAAAGGGATGATGTCAAATGGCTTATTGTTTTGGGCTCAGAGAGAGAAAAATACACATACATAATGATTGATTTATGTATAAATAAAAGCAATAATATCAAAAAAGGTAATTATACTAACATTAGAGTAATAATGATGGAAAATACAGAAACAATAAATAAACATGTGATGACTATTGCCAAAAACATTTGTAATAACATTTGAGGTATAAATGAGAATGAATAACTTCACATGCAAAAAAGGCATTTAATGCAAATTTTAATATATCTGAACTAGAAATTTCATATGTATTTCTAAAGATGTAATGCAAAGTTTCAAATATCTCATGTAGTGTATAATTCTTCCATTTATGCCTTTTTTAAAATGCTAACAAAAAGTTATCCTGAATTCTTTCTTATGGTATTGAGAAATTACAATTCCCATTAATAAAATTTTTGACACATGCAGATAAATAAATACACAGATGAAAATATAAGTGTTGTGTGTGTTTGTGCATGTTGACTCATATAATCAAAATTATTTCCTTGTATCCACTTACATTTCGTTATATATATATATATATATATATTTTATATATATATATATATATATAATATATAATATATATTACTTCTAATAAAATACAAAAAGTTTTCTCCTGTAATCTTGATCTAAAATCATGCTAGAAATCAGAACATTCGTTTATATATTGACCGACTTCCTCATATGTGACTTTATTGATGAGGTGGAGGAGCATCTTCTTCGAACACTGTGGAGATTCGTGGCCATCTTTCTAATCACCCTTCGTCAGTGACAGCAGGCATACGTGCATGTGGATAAAAAGTCTGTGAAGACTAAAACACAAGTCATACTGTGTTAAACTTCATCAAACTTGACAAAACTACTTATGAAGAATAACATATACAGCACAAATCAGAAAAAAAAAGATAATTTTTAATATCTAAGATGCATCTGGCTTATGGCTTATCCTTTGTATGTACTCTCATGTGCTTTACTAAACTACCTTTCAAAGGAAAGTTCTTATTGGAAAACTCACAGCTGTATGGCTTCTCCTTCATATGCACTCTCATATGCTTTATTTGGCTAGATTTATCTGAGAAGTCTTTATTGCAAACATCACAGCAGTATGGTTTCTCCTATGTATGAACTCTCATGTGCCTTACTAGATTACTTCTTAAAGAGAAGGCTTTATTGCAAATGTTGCAGCTGTATGGATTCTCTTTTGTGTGCACTCTTCATGTGGATTACTAGAGTATATTTTTCTGAGAAGTTTTGTTTGCAATCTCACAGCTGTATGGCTTCTCTTTTGTGTGTACTCTCATGTGGATTACTACATGACTTTTCACATAGAAGCCTTATGCAAATTTCCAGCTGTATGGTTTCTCTTTTGGTGTGTACTCTCATGTGGATTACTAGTTTATATTTTTCTGAGAAGTCTTTATGCATATCTCACAGCTGTATGGTTTCTATTTGTATGCACTCTCATATGCCTTAATACATGACTTTTCACAGAGAAGGCCTTATTGCAAATCTAACAGCTGTATGTCTCCTCCTTTCCATGCAGTCTCATATGAATCTCTAGATTAGAATTATATGAGAAGCCCTTGTTGCAAATCTCACAGCTATATGGCTTCTTCTTTGTATGTGTTCTCATGTGCCTCACCAGATTATTTTTCCGTAAGAAGGTTAATGGTTAATGGTTAAAAGCAAGATAAATGTGCTAGACATCTAAGGTCATGTGGCACTATAGTTAATGTTAGGGAAGGGTGGTTGAGTTAGTGATTAGTTGTCTAAGCTGGCAAAGGAATTGGTGAGTGAAAGGGGTAGGGTTGGGTGTGGTAAGGAGTTAGATTAGATGAAGGATATGTATGCGTTTGAGGAAAGAGAATAGGTTGTTGAAGCAGAAAGTGTGGAATTCTGTAATGATGTCTGAGAGGTTGGGAGGTCGGTGAAGGGAGGATAGGTGGGGAAAGCAGAGGTACGGGTTGTTTCAAACGTGGGCACGACAATAGGATGTGTGGGATTGAAAGGGGAACATTACATAAGGAACATAAGGTGGATCAGATTGTGACATCAGATAGGAGTGTGTTAGACGGGTGTGGCCAATGCGTAAGCGGCGAGAGCGGTCTCCCAACGTCTGTTCCGATGAAATGGGCTGACCAGGAGGAGATTGATAGTTTTACAGAATGTAATTTATTAGTGCGGAGGCTTGACCAAAAGATTGCCATCGATTATACAAGAGGTTTTAAAGTGTGGGAAATAATCCATGGCTGGGATACGTGAGAAGCGTGGTTAGTATGATGTGGACATAGCGGCGTGGCGTGCTAGTGTATCTGCCTGTTACATAAGGATTCACGTGTGTATCCAGGAGGAATGGAAGGGATAGAGGGATGGTGGGAGGGTTAATGTGGCGGGGTTGGGGTCGGGGGGGATGGGCTGTGTTGGGAGGGGGTAGGAGGATAGGGTATAGGGGGGATATCGTTAGGAGGAGGATGGATATCAGCAGTTACTTGGAGTGTGGAAGGAGCAGGAGTTGTAAGATTTGGAGGTTGATTGTCAGTTTTCATTAAGTAATCTTGAATATTTTTCAATAGTTTCTTCTGAGGAGTTTGGTTGGGGAGTTTTGGGGATAAAGGATCTCTTGTGAGGGGGGCAAGAGAGGACTGGTGTCTCAAGCATAGGGCAAAGGAAGGTTGAGGTGATGTTGGTAGGGGAAGAGGGGGTGGAACGTTTGTTCTGTCTGTTACGGGTAGTGCGAGGAGGGAGAGGGGAAGGTGTTGGGGTTGTGTGGTGATTGGGTATCTGTAGTAGAGATTGGAGTGTCTGGATTTAGATGGCAAAAGAGTTTGACTGGGGAAGGTAGGAGGTAGAAGAGGGGGAGTTAGATGTAGGGGGGGTGGGTTTAGGAAAATTTGGGTTTAGAATGAGCAGTATTACTGGAGTAAGGAGTAAGAGAGAAACACGTCGACGTGCTTCTGTCTGGCATCACGTAGTGGGGCATCCAAGTTTGAATCTGAGAGTTGCTATCAGACTCAAATTTGTGGGTTTGGGACAGCCCTATAAAATACATATGGGGGCCGCCACAGTGGCACATGTGGTGATGGCAGAGCAGTTAGATCGGGTATGGCCAGTTGGGCACATAGTGGGCATTCTGGCTCTGGAACGGCAATGTTTGGCTGGGGTTCCTAGACGCAACAATTTTGGCACTGACGTGGAGGAGGTTGGTATGGACGAACGGGAGGGATTCTCCTCCTATGTGACGTAAAGGGAAGGTCATGTCTACGGAAGGTAATTTTGGCTATATTAGTGGGTTTCTTTCGATGACCTCTGGGGATGGAGTAGCGTTGTACTGATGTTGCATCATAGTCTGTGAGACAGGCAAGTAGGTCTTCTCCACAATGTGACCAATCTTTGTCATAGATTGGGTAATTTGCTGGGGAGATTGAAACTGTTCCGGTGCAAGTATTGAGGGTTGGATGGGGTTCTGCAAGGATGGGGTTACCATATAGGTCAGTTAGTTTTTTTAATGCTATAGCTTGGTTTTCGGATGTTACTGTGACAAGACGGGAGCGGTCGGGTCGGCTACGGAAAGAGACTTTACCTACTTGATTTTGGAGACATTGTTGGAAGAGAAGGGTGTTGTCAGAGTAGGGAGCTGTGGGAGGGATCACGAAAAATCGGTCCCATTTGGCTGCGCTAAAGAGAGTATTAAAGATTTTTGTAGAGATAGGGGTAGTAGAAGGGCGGGGGCGTGACGAAGATGGAGTAGTGTTGAGGGAGGTAGTGTTATGGAGAGGT
>NC_051429.1:4381948-4383123 GCF_015228065.2 Penaeus monodon
ATAACGGTAATAGTAATATGTGTAATTATGATATTAACTATAACAGTGATATCAATAACGATATCAATATTCATAATTTAGATATTTATAGTAATAATAAAAATAATTACAATAATAATAATAATAATAATAACCTTAATACAGGAATAAAGATTATAAGGATAATAAAGATGATAAGTATATCAATGACAAGAAAAATAATATGATAAATGATAATAAGAATAAAACTGATAATTAGTGACAATAATCATAATCATAATAATAATGCTAATACTAACAGTGATAATAATAATAATATAATAATGAAAATTATAACTATAGCACCATTTTCTAGTTATGTCTGTCCGATGTGCTACTTAGGGAAATACATATATTTCCCCAATACAATGGAAAATATTTCCTTAATACAATTAGCATGGATGGCAAGAATACATACCACACCTACTGTAATACAAGTTTATTTATTGTCTTTACACATAGACGGCTCTAAAGGTACTTAGTCACCAAGATGTTTATTTGTCCTACAGATCTCAGCTGTTTTCCCTCTCCTTCCCTCCCTCTCTCTCCCTTCCTATATGAATAGATAAATATATACATAAAGAAATAAATTTATACAAAGAAAAAAAAATAGTCACCACTAAATATAAAAATGAAATGAAAGTAAAACAGTCAATGCTAAAAATATAAATAAAATGAAACGTAAAGCTTAATGATAATAATAACACTAATGATACCAACTGTAGTGATAATAACACTAATGATAACAATGGTCATGATAATAATAACACTAATGATAATAATTATAATGACAATAATAACACTAATAATAACAATGGTAATGATAATAATAACACTAGTGATAATGATAAGAATGATAATAACAGTAACATCAAATAAGAACAATAATTGGAGTAACAATGCTACTGTGAAGCCACCATGGATGGCATTTACGTACATATCACGTTCACTGTGCGTTTATTTTATGAACTGTTTTTACACATAGACAAGTTGTTAAATTTTATTCACCATGGCAATCCATTTTCAAAGTCTTTTCTGGTGTCTAATATATGTAATATGTCAATACACTATATAACTAATGTTTGTAATTAAAAATTAGTAAAAAAAATTTCCACCATTATAAAGTCCATTATCCCTTATGTCCCAAAAGGGCTCTA
>NC_051429.1:4383223-4400050 GCF_015228065.2 Penaeus monodon
TTTTGAAGAGAGTATTCTACACGAACAAATATAATGACTACATATAAGACTACAGAAAAAATGAGAGAAAAGGATCTAGGGGATATAGACAATAATATAGTCTAAAACCCCATAAAAAGAAGAAGGAGAAGAAGAAGAACGCCGCGTCAGAAAGGGACTCCTTGGTGACCATTGTCCACGTTATTTCTCATTATTGGTTAGTTCCTTGTGCGTTTTGTGCGATTTCCGTCGCCGAGAACGCGTTATATATTATATATATATATATCATATATATTACATATATATATATTATATATATTACATATACATATTATATATATACATTATATAGATACATATTATCTATGAATATATTTATTTACGTATAATATACATACATATTATATATTTTTTATAGATGATCTACTATTGCTACGAGATAGGAGAGGGAAAGTTCGGGAAATTTGTTGTATTATTTATTGCTCTGTTGGCATTTATTTGTTTATTTATTGCTCTGTTGGCATTTACTAGCATAAAGTTTGGTGAAGGCCATGTTAGGGCGTAAAACATAGCTCGCAAATTGAAGTTTGTCTTTCCTCTTGATGCTCCGGCAAAGACAAACCAAACCTCCACTGTGTTCACAGTAGCAAAATAGTGATCATTCTTATATTCTAGAATACTTCTGCTGAACTGATCACAATGATTTTTGTTATGGATGAATTCCCTCATAACTCTCTCGTAAACATATAGTAATTATTCACAAGAATAAATCTGACGAGAAGACCCAGTTTTCACAGCCGAAAATTAACCTAACAATCTTCCACTAGACGGGTATTTTTGACAAGGCAGAAGCTATGAAGTGTGAGGCATCAGAGCATAATTTGCTTTGTTTGTAGGCCACAATTGTCCAGATTATTTTTATGGAGATTAGCTTTGTTTTATTCCTTTGATTATGACCTCCGTGATTTATATTTCGATAATAATTAATGACTGCAAATGAGGCTCCACTTTTCCAATGGCACTTTAGCAAAGACCAACAAAGAGTGGGTTAATGTTCAAAATAAGACGCAAGCCTATAATTTTGGGGAATCCCATGCTGGGTGTGGGGGAACTGGTGGCTTTGAGTGCAGGGGATATGGTGCGACTTCACTCATTGCAGGTACACTAAATAGTAGATGAAAAGAAAGGAAATGAATATAGAAAAAAAATTGCAAATCCTAAGAAAAGAAATGTATTTCACTAGGAAAAGGAGAGAATAGAGAATTTTGAGCCAGGATGTGGATGCAGATAATATCTCTGATGCTATGCTCAATTCCACCAACTTTCCCTCACTAAACTAACTCTCCCACAATCCCTGCTTCCTGCCTTTGCTTCTTCTCCACATTTACCTATTCCTTTTTCCATTCTTCACATGGATACCCTTCTCCCCCATTCCCCTTTTTTCCCATCTCCAACCTCTTCCGTTTTCTGTCCGTTCTGTCCCTCCATGGCTTATGCCTAACCCCATATCAGCCCCTATGTTTTCCCACCAAAATCAGATATCCCCCCCCCCCTCCCAGCTGTCCTTCTCACCCATTTCCTTGACAATGTCTCCATTCATTCCTCCAGTATTCATGTTTAACAAGGATGGCTTCCAAATCTACCCCTGGGTGTTGGTTTTGCAGTGACCTTCCTAACTCGCACTTTCAAATACCCCCTCCCTCTTGATTGCAGTGTCCTAACTACAGAACTGTATGCATTCTTTGCCTTGAAACACATATACTTGCTCCCTTCTTCCTCTTTCACTATTTCTACTGACTCCCTTCTTCCTCTTTCACTATTTCTACTGACTCCCTTAGCTTGTTAACTCTCATTAACCCTCACTCTCTGACTAAGCCTCGAAAATGTCCCTATGGTGTCCAAGATTCAATTCATACAGAACTTTAGATGCCCAAAAGAAAATAAAAATCAGTATTCCAAATTCATATCTTCTATTTACAGGTTCAGATCTACCACCAACTGAAAGATACAACATTTTGAGATGCATGAAGATACTTCTACAACGAACAAATATAAGTCATTACAATTAAGCTACAAAGAAAATCAGAAGAAAAGGAACCAGGGGATATAGACAGTGTTATATTTGAAAACCTAATGAAAGAAATTAAAGAAAATCAGAAGAAAAGGAACCAGAGGATATAGACAATATTATAGTCCAAAACCCAATAAAAGGAGAAGAGGTTTTATCTACTTTGGCATCAAAAAGTGGTTAGTTTATTAGTTTTACGTGATTTCCACCATGAATAGCTCTGAGAAGATTATAAAGTGGCAGAAGAATTAAAAAGGGTAAGTAAAATAACTGAAGAGAAAAGATGACAAAGTTATTTGAGATTTTGAGGTGAGTAAGCATGAGAAAGGAGAGGAGAAACTGCAGGTAAAGGAAAGGGGGAATGACGAATGTAGAGAGAATGAGATATATTGTCAATAAGCAGAAGACGGTTCATAATGGTGATCGGTCGTTTGTCCAGAATTTTACTTCAAGCTCTCGTATAGGTGAGTATATCTGCCATCATGCTACAATATGTTTTTTAAGAGGTTCTTGGCATTTACTAATGTGAAGTGCAGTGGAGGCCATATGAGCACTTGACGTATAACTGTCCCATTTGAGGAATGAATTTATTGTTTGCACCGATTGTTGTTATGGCTGTGGATATGTTTATTGTATAGTGCAATGTCTTGTTGATTATTTTTCCTGGAGTTCTAGTTGTGTGTGTGCAATGCGGAATTCTCAAATTCTGCTTTAATCACAGTACTGAATCTGTCATTATATTATCTAATACAGGGGGCAGTGCTCCCTGTGACCCTTCCTGGGGGGCCACTGCCTCCCAACCCCCACCCTGGAGAACAAAGAATCCTCCACGTTTTTGCAGCAGGAGAGAGCATCGGACAGACAAGGCATTGGGTGCCTAGTCTGGTCACTGTGGGTATTGCAAGAATTCCACACTGTTCGCACTCCTGTAAAACTAGTTAGTAGATATCGCCTTACATTACCGGAAATATAGTCACTTTGTATTGTTATACAGAAGAGTATTGTTTTAGGTATAGAATTTGATCTTTATATTAAATAATTGGATGACACCTAAATGACTGCCAATAGTAGTTGGTGCTCCAGCAGAAGAGGACAAACCTGCACCATGTTTACACTGGCAAAATAGGATATTGTAAAGTAATTTGAGAGGAAATGGATTTTTTTCTTTTTTTTTTTACCTTATCCCCTACAATCTGGGAGACCATTTCCTTTTTTTTTTTTTTTCCAGAGGTCCCTCATATTCTGTACTAAAAAGAAAACACTTTTTAGGTAAAAATGAGCCAAAATACCTTGGAAATCACTCAGACTTCTGCAAAGATCATTGTATAAACTAAAAACTTTTTTCCAGAGGTCCTTCATATTCTCTACGGTAAAGAACACAATTTTTAGGTAAAGATGAGCCAAAATACCTCGGATGGATGCATTTCCCTAGCTGGTGCAGTCATCTTGTATACTTCAAACCTAAAGACAGAATAAATGCTTGTCTTATTTAAAGAAGGTGGATGGAGCTCTACTGCTGAACAAAGAAAGTGGTGTAGACACGTTTAATGTCAAATTGGACTGTTATCTGCACATGGGAAACTGTTTCTTATGATGAGTCCTTAGAGCTATGCAAATTCAGTTTCATCTTTATCACTGTATTGCTGTGTGAAGGAACACCCCTCTGACAAAACATTTAAAGGGTATGTTTTGATTTTTATAGTATGACCCTTTATATAGTATGATCCTTTTTAGTATGACCCTTTTTAGCCATTGAGGAGTCAATTAGTACATCATGTGACCTCACATTTCACCTCTTGTTGAGTTAGTTGGATTTTTTAAAACTAATGCTATCAATGTTAATATTACTTTTATTATAAACATTACAATTATTATAGTGTTATTGACATTATTAACAGTAATATTAGACACCATAAAAGATTTTTGAAAATGGATTGACTCATTGGTGAATTACTATTTAACAAGTTGTCTATGTGTGAAAACAGTTCATAAACGTGACATGTACGTAAATGCCATCTGCAGTGGCTTCAAGGTAACATTGTTACTCCAATGATTATTCTTATTTGATGTTATTGTTATCATTATTCTTATTGTTATTATCACTAGTGTTATTATTATTATTACCATTATTATTATTAGTGTTATTATTGTCATTATAATCATTATCATTAGTGTTATTATTATCATTACCATTGTTATCATTAGTGTTATTATCATTACAGTTGGTATCATTAGTGTTATTATCATTAAGCTTTATGTTTCATTTTATTTATATTTTTAGCATTGACTTTTTTATTTTCATTTCATTTTTATATTTAGTGGTGACTATTTTTTTTTCTTTGTATACATTTATTTCTTTATGTATATATTTATCTATTTATATAGGAAGGGAGAGAGAGGGAGGGAAGGAGAGGGAAAACATGTGAGATCTGTAGGACAAATAACCATCTTGGTGATTAAGTACTTTTAGAGCTGTCTATGTGTAAAGACAATAAATAAACTTGTATTACAGTAGGTGTGGTATGCATTCTTGCCATCCATGCTAATTGTATTAAGGGAATATTTTCCATTGTATTGGGGAAATATATGTATTTCCCTAAGTAGCGCATCGGACAGACATAACTAGAAAATGGTGCTATAGTTATTATTTTCATTATTATATTATTATTATTATTATCACTATTAGTATTAGCATTATTATTATTATGATTATGATTATTGTCACTAATTGTCTGTTTTATTCTTATTATCATTTATCATATTTTTCTTGTCATCAATATACTTATCATCTTTATTATCCTTATAATCATTATTCCTATATTGAGGTTATTATTATTATTATTACTTTTTTTTATTATTACTGTAAATATCTAAATTATGAATATTGATATTGTTATTGATATCACTGTTATATCATTATTACACATTTTACTATTACTGTTATTATTATCATTCGTATTATCATTAGGAATATTATCATTATCTTCCATATAATTATCAGTATCATTCTTACTATCATTATTATTAATATTCTTTATATCTTCATTATTATTATATGCATTATTTTTGCAGTTATGATTATTAAATCTTTATTTGAAATTCTTTTTTTACTTTTTATCATTATTATTATTTTTTTTAAAAAAAAAGTCTATTATTTTTCCGGGGTAAATTTTTTATCTTTTAAAATTTTTTATTTTTCTTTTGATAATGATCTTTTATCTTTTTTAATTTTTCATTGCCCTTAGGGATCATTATCAAATTATCATTTTTTTACAATTTTTTTTTCATTTTTTTTAAATTATTATTATTAATATTATTTTTTTTGGTTATAAACCAATAATTTTTAAATTTTAAATGTTTTTCCCATTGCATTTGTGTAGATTTTTGTTATTATTATTGTACACCGGGTTCTTAATTTCTATATAGGAACATATCTACTTATACAAATACTGCTAAAGTGCCCAGCTTCTCTCTCTCTCTGTCTCCCTCTCCCCTTCCCTCCCTCCCCCCTAAACCTTCCCTCCCCCTTCCCCTTCCCCCCCTTCCCTTCCCTTCCTCCCCCCCCCCCTTTCCCCCTCTCCCCCCTCACTCTCTTCTCCTCCTTTTCCTCTCTATAAATATATATTATGAGGGTTTTGGGTTCTTGGTTAAAAAAAAAACAAAGAAACAAATGTCTATCCCTTTTTCTTTTAAAGTATGTTACAGGGGAGTGGAAGGATAACTTTAACATATTAACCCAACCACTTGGATTTATATGCTTTTTAACTTATTTTTTTTTTTTTTTTTTTTTTTTTTGAATTTGTTCCATACAGATGGCTCCTTGTCCCCCTAAAGCCCCAACCCAAATTTTTTCCTTTAAAATTTAAAAAAGGCCCAAATTAACCGTTCAAATTTTTTTAATTAAAATTTTGGGTTATGAAAAGTGTTTTTAAACTTTGGGAAAACCAAAAACTGTTTTAAAAAAATTTTAAAAATTGAAAA
This sequence comes from Penaeus monodon, assembly GCF_015228065.2. NCBI lineage: Eukaryota > Metazoa > Arthropoda > Malacostraca > Decapoda > Penaeidae > Penaeus > Penaeus monodon. The sequence goes on from NC_051429.1 coordinate 4,389,252, forward strand.
AAAAAATAAATTATTAGGAAAATTAAACCCCCTTGGTCCCAAAAACAAAGGGGTTATTAAAAGCAAAAAAAATTTTAAAAATTCAAGAAGAAGGGGTTTAAAAATTTTTTAGATAGGGGGAAACTAAAATTGATTTTTTTGGTGATTTACCCTTTGAAGCCTTAAATTTTTTAAAAACATTAATTTTGAATTACAAAACAAATCCCAAAACCCCCAACCCAAAACCCAAAAATTAAAATATTTCCCCTATATTTTAAATTAATATATATATTTATTTATTGTATGTTATCTTAAGTGGTTTTTATTTTTTAAAAAAAACAGTTTTAAAAATTTTAATTATACAAAAAAAACAAAAATTTTTAAACCAACAAAAAATTTTAAAATATAAAAAATATATTTTAAATAAAATTTTAATAAGATTTTTTAAGAAAAATTTTTACTTTTTTAAAACATAGGGAAAACCAAAACCCCCAAACAAAACAAAAAAAAAAAACAAAAAAAACAAACAAAAAATTAAGTAAAGTATTAAAATTTTTTATGTTTAAAAAAAATTATATTTTTACAGATTTATTTTTAATTTTTTAAAATATACCTATTGTTAAAATTTTAAACAAAAAAGGAAAAGAGAAAAAAAAAAAAAATTTTAAAGGAAACAAGTAAAAAAATAAAAATTTGTATTAATTTTATTTCTTTTTTGGTTTGTAAAAAGGAATAAGAAGGGAATTTAAAAGAAAAATGGGTTATTTTCTTGGATTTTCGGGTTCAATTTTATTTTGGGGTTTTTAAAAAATTGGCCCCATTTTTTAAAGGGAAAAAAATTATGAAAGGGATAAAAATTTGTGATTTAGTAATTTTAATAGGGGAAATTTAAAAAATTCCAAAGGGTAAAAAAAATTAGAAAATTTTTAAAAAAGAAAAAAACCCTTTCTTTTTTTTTTTTTTTTTTCTTCTGCTTTTTCATTCCTTTCTTTTTCCCTTTTAAATTTTCCCTTTTCCCTTTTCCTCCAAATGTTTTCCCCCTTCTTCCCCCCGTTTTTTTTTTTTTTTTTTTTTTTTAAATTTTTCCCCTTTTTTTTTTTTTTCCCTTTTCTTGGTTTTTTTTTTTTTTAAATTATGAAAAGTTTATAAATAAATAAACTTTGCCACAGCCTTTACACAAACATAAAACCCCAAAACCCCAAACCAAAACAAATTTTTAAAAAAAATTTTTTTTTATATTTATATTAAAATTTTATATTTTGATTTTATATAGTTTTTTTTTATTTTTTTTTTTTTTTTTTTTTTTTTTTTTAAAATTTTAAAACCAAGATAAAATAAAAAAAGGGGTTTTGGGTAATTGTTATTTATAACAAAAAATGTAATGATATAAAAGTTTTATTTAAACCATTAAAATTATAAAAACTTATAAAATCAAATTAATTTATAATAATTTTAATAAAACAAATATAAAAAAACCCCAAAAAAATTAAGATTAAAAAAAAAAAGGAAATTTAAAGATTATTTTATATAAATATTTTTTGTTTTTTTTTTTATATACAGTATAAATATAAAATTTTATAAATTCTTTTAAATCATATTTATTAACATATAGATATTAAAATTTAAAATATAAATAAAATTTTTATAAATAATAAAAAAATAAAAAATTTTATATTTAATAATTATTTAATAGGGTTATCCTATAATTTTTATTTATTTTATTAAATAAAATTTTTCCCTTTTTTGGGTTATAAAATTTTAAAATATATAATGGGTATATATATTATTATATATATATATTTTATAAAACATATATATAACACTTATAGTTTTAATTTTAAAATTTATATGGGGATTTGTATTATTTACTTATTAGTATATATATATATATTTAAAATTTTATATATTTAATTTTATATATATATTTAAATTATATAAAATTATAATATTATATATTTGTATAAAATAATACTTTTTTTATTATCCCGGTATATTATTTTATTATACTTTAAAATATATATTTTATAATATATATTATATATTAATTTGTTTTTTAAAATATATATATATTTTATATACATATAAATTTTCCTATTATGTTAAATTTATATAATATATATATCATACATATTTTTAACGTATAGGTATATACATACATATATTACTTTTTATTTATATATATATGAAATTAAATACCCCAATTGCAACTTTTTTTCTATTACTCTAGTTTTGGGTGTTATATATATATAAAATATATATAGATATATATAATGAAAAATATATTTTTATATATATAAATAAAATATATATATAAATTTCCCTTTATAAATAAATTATAAAAAAAATATACATAAAATATCAAAAATTATTCTTCACACTAAAAAACATTTAGAAAAATTCTACGAATTCTACCTTTTTTTTGGGCCCTTTACTAGTTGTGATTGGCTGTGGGGCAAGATTTCCAAACCCCAATATAAAATTTTTGCATTAATCCCGGGAGAGGAGGGGGGAAGAGAAGGGAGAGAAGGGGGAAGAGAGAAGAAAAGAGAGGGGGAAGAATGTACAGAGAGAGAGAGAGAAAAGGGAGAAAGAGAAAGAGAGAGAAACGAGGGAGGAAGAGAGAGAAAGACGATGGAGGAAGAGGAAAGAAAAGGGGAAGGAGGGAGAAAAAAGGGGGAAAAAGGGGGGAGAAGAGAGAAGAGGGGGAGAGAGAGAGAGAAAGAGAAAAAAGGAAAATGAGGGAAAAAGAGAGAAAAGGAATTATTTTTTTCCTTAACATTATATACATCTCCCTCTGAATTCATTCCCTAATTTAAAAACAATTCTTAAAACCCCAACGCATCTTTATAAATGTTCATAATTTTTTTCCCCTTTAAACCAAAAAGCCAAACCCTAGCCCTAGAAAACCAAATTTTTTCAGAACCTGGGGATACAATATACCTTATTTTCTAAAGCTTTTACTTTCAGTGTTCCTTTCTATACAGTGCCCAAAAAAAAATTTTAAATTTGGGGGTTCTTTTTGTTGGTTGTGTGTGTGTGTGTGTGGGTGTGTGTGTTATGTGTGTGTGGGGTGTGTGGTTGTGTTGGGGTGTGTGTGTGGGGTGTGCGTGTGTGTTGTGTGTGTTTTTCCCCAAATTGATAATTATGTAAAAATTTAAAAAAAAATACATCTAGATAAAAATATTTTGTAAACATATTTTTATAATATCTATCTTTAAATTCTCTCTCGTTTTGTATATTTTAAAATTTTACATTATAAATTCTAAAATTATTGTAAAAATTATATAATTATGTATAAAAGTACATAATATCTATGTATAAATACCACCGCACAATCACAAAAATTTTATTTTTAATATATAATATTATAAAAATATAAAATTTTATATTATATATTTGTGTGTGTGTGGTGTGTGGTGTTTTTTTTGTGTGTGTGTGTAATTCAATAATTACACTGTTATTTAAAAAAACTTAAACTGTGTCTGACTGGGAAGAGGAAACCCACCATAAGAAAAAATATATAGGGAATTCCCCAATATACTGGAAATTTCCCCTTTAAATTCCAATCGCTGGAGGGCAAGAATCCCTGCATACCGGGTTGTAATAAAATTTTTATTTATTGTCTTTACACATAGACGGCTCTAAAGGTGCTTGTCCCAAGGAGTCAGTTATTGTCCTACCTATCTCACTTTTTTCCCCCTTTTTTTTGTTTTTTGGAAAGTTTCTTTTTGCTTAAAAACCTTTTTAGTTTTTACCAAGATTTTTAATAACATTTAAAAATCATAATATAAATAAAAATAAAAACAGTATTGATATAAATAGAAATTAAAAAACCACTTTTTTATAAAATTTTCAAGGGAAAATCATGATCGGAAATAGGGCCTACTATGACCCCTTTGGTGGCTGAGCAATGTGGGGAAAGCCTTTCTGTATGAAAACGAAATTAAAAAAAAAAAAAAAAAAAAAAAACTCCCGGGGAAACAGCATAAAAACCCCTAGGGGGGGGGGTTAAATATGTTAAAATTTTTCCCTTTCCCAACTCCCCGAAACCCAAAACTTTAAAAAAAAGGGATGACTTTTTGTTTCTTTTTTTCTTTGTTTTTAAAACCAAAAACCCAAAAACCTTCATAATAATTTTTAATAGAGAAGAGGAGGGAGAGAGGTGAGAGGGAGAGGGAGAGGGAGGGGGGGGGGGAGGGGAGAGGGGGGGGGGAAAGGGGGAAAGGAGGGGGGGGGGGAGAGGGGAGGGAGGGAAAGGGGGGAGGGGGGGAGCCAGAAGAGGGGAAAAGGGCGGGGCACTTTAGCAGTTTTTTGTATAAGTAGATAGGGTTCCTATATAAAAATTAAAAACGGGTTTGTAAATAAAAATTTAAAAAAAATCTACACAAATGAAAGGGAAATAGCTATGAATATAATAATTATGCTGATAACAAAATAATAATTTAAAAAATTAAAAAAAAGAGGGGAAAAAAAATTTTAAAAAATGAAAAATTTAAATGATAATGTCAGAAGGACAATGATAATTTTTAAAGATAATGACATTATCTGACAATAAAAAATTTAAAATTTGAAAACTTATACCACTGAAAACTAATGGGACTTTTTTAAAAACAAAAATAAAATGAAAATAGTATAAAGATACAAATAATAAATAATAACCCAAAAACTGAAAAAATAATGCATATAAAAATAAGGGAAGTTTAAAAAAGAATATTTAATAAAAATTTTTTAAGAATGATACTGAAAAAATTTATATGGAAGATAATGAAAAATATTTAATGAAAATACAATATATAATAACTTTAAAGTAAAATGTGTAAAATGATATAACAGTGATACAATAACAATATCAATATTCCCTAAATTTTGATATTTCAGTAATAAAAAAAAAAAAAGTAATAAAAATAATAATAACCAATACGGAAAAATGGGTTATAAAGGTAATAAGATTTATAAGGTTTTTGAGGGCAAGAAAAATTTTTGATAAAGTAAAAGAATAAAACGAAAAATTTGTGACAATAATCAAATCATAATAATAATAATGCTAATTTTCTAATAGTGATTTAAAAATAATAAAATAATAAGAAAAAAATAAAATATAGCACCATTTTTCCCAGTTATGTCTGTCCTGCGTACTTAGGGAAAAACATATATTTCCCCCAAACATGGAAAAAAATTTTCCCCAATTCCAAATTACATTGGGTGGCAAGAATGCAAAACCACACCTAATGTAAAACCCGTTTTATTTATTGTTTTTTCACATGCCCCGCTCTAAAAGTACTTAATCACCAAGATGGTTATTTGTTCCCACAATCTCCCCATGTTTTCCCTCTCCTTCCCCCCCTTCTCTCCCTTTTTATAAAAAAATTTTTTAATACATAAAAAAATAAAAGTAAAACAAAGAAAAAAAAAAAAGTCCCCCCTAAAAATAAAAATGAAATGAAAAAAAAAAAAGTTTATGCTAAAAAAAATTAAAAAAAATGAAAATTAAATTTTAAAGATAAAAAAAAATGTAAACTGTAAAAGATTAAAAAACCCAAGGGTAACATGGTAAGTAATAATAAAACTAAGTAAGATTATGACAATAAAAACAATAATAATAATAATGGTAAAAATAATTTAAAAAAAACTAGTGAAAAAAAATAAGAAAATGAAACAATAACATCCCAAAAAAAATAAAAATTGGGTAACAATGGGGCCCCTTTAAGCCACTGAAAATGGGATTTTTCGTTCCTGTCACGTTTATGAAAATGTTTTCACACATAGACCAAATTTTTAAATAGTAAATTTACCAATGAGGGCAACCATTTTCAAAAATCTTTTTTGGTGTCTTTTACTGTTAAAAATGTCAATAAAACTATAATAATTGTAATGTTTTAATAAAAATAAAATTTTAAAATTGGGTAGGGATTAGTTTTTTAAAAAAACCCCTAAAATCAACAAAAGGGGAAAGTGAGGGCCCAAAAAGGTTTCTAAATTTACTCCTCAATGGCTAAAAAGGGGCAACAAAAAAAGGGTAACTATATAAAGGGGCATAAATATAAAAAACAAAAAATACCCTTTAAAAAGTTTTTTCAGAGGGGGGTTCCCCTTTAAACAGCCCAAAACGTGATAAAATGAAACTGAATTTTTAGCTCCCAAGGGCTCATCATAGAAAAAGTTTCCCAGTGCAGATAAAAAGTCCAAATTTGGGCATTTAAATGTTTCCCCAAACCCACTTTCTTTGTTCAGCAGTAAGCTCCATCCCCCTTCTTTAAAAAAGACAAAATTTTTTCGTCTTTTGGTTTGAAGTATACAAAAGGGCGGGACCAGCTAGGGGAAAAGCATCCATCCGAGGTTTTTTTTGGCTTCTTACCTAAAAATTTTGGGTTTTTTACCGAGAGAATTGAAGGCCTCTGGGAAAAAAATTTTTAGTTTATACCCAAAGATCTTTTTCGGGAATCTGATTTATTTCCCAAAGGGATTTTGGGTCCTTTTACCCAAAAAAAGGGGGTTTTTTTTATTTCAGAATTGAGGGACCTCTGGAAAAAAAAAAAAAAAAAAAAAAAGGGCCCCCAGATTGTAGGGGATAAGGTAAAAAAAAAAAAAAAAAAAAAAATTCCCTTTTCCCCTCCAAAATTTCCCTTTTCAAAATTTCCCATTTTGGGAGAAAACATGGTGCAGGTTTTTTTTCCCCTTGGGGGGGAGCACCAACTAATATTTGGGAGTCCTTAGGTTCATCCAAATTTTTTAAAATTTAAAAAATAAAAATTTTAACATAAAAAAAATACCTTCCCGTATAACCCAAAACAAAATGGGCAATTTCCGGGAATTTAAGGCGATATCTACTAACTAGTTTTACAGGAGTGCGAACAGTGTGGAATTCTTGCAATACCCACAGTGACCAGACTAGGCACCCAATGCCTTGTCTGTCCGATGCTCTCTCCTGCTGCAAAAACGTGGAGGATTTTTTGTTCTCCAGGGTGGGGGTTGGGAGGCAGTGGCCCCCCAGGAAGGGTCACAGGGAGCACTGCCCCCTGTATTAGATAATATAATGACAGATTCAGTACTGTGATTAAAGCAGAATTTGAGAATTCCGCATTGCACACACACAACTAGAACTCCAGGAAAAATAATCAACAAGACATTGCACTATACAATAAACATATCCAAAGCCATAACAACAATCGGTGCAAACAATAAATTCATTCCTCAAATGGGACAGTTATACGTCAAGTGCTCATATGGCCTCCACTGCACTTCACATTAGTAAATGCCAAGAACCTCTTAAAAAACATATTGTAGCATGATGGCAGATATACTCACCTATACGAGAGCTTGAAGTAAAATTCTGGACAAACGACCGATCACCATTATGAACCGTCTTCTGCTTATTGACAATATATCTCATTCTCTCTACATTTGTCATTCCCCCTTTCCTTTACCTGCAGTTTCTCCTCTCCTTTCTCACGCTTACTCACCTTCAAAATCTCAAATAACTTTGTCGATCTTTTCTCTTCAGTTATTTTACTTACCTTTTTAATTCTTCTGCCACTTTATAATCTTCTCAGAGCTATTCATGGTGGAAATCATGTAAAACTAATAAACTAACCACTTTTTGATGCCAAAGTAGATAAAACCTCTTCTCCTTTTATTGGGTTTTGGACTATAATATTGTCTATATCCTCTGGTTCCTTTTCTTCTGATTTTCTTTAATTTCTTTCATTAGGTTTTCAAATATAACACTGTCTATATCCCCTGGGTTCCTTTTCTTCTGATTTTCTTTGTAGCTTACATGTAATGACTTATATTTGTTCACTGTAGACATATCTTCATGCATCTCAAAATGTTGTATCTTTCAGTTGGTGGTAGATCTGAACCTGTAATTAGAAGATATGAATTTGGAATATTGATTTTTATTTTCCTTCGGGCATCTAAAGTTCTGTATGAACTGAATCTTGGACATCATAGGGACATTTTCAAGGCTTAGTCAGAGAGTGAGGGTTAATGAGAGTTAACAAGCTAAGGGAGTCAGTAAAAATAGTGAAAGAGGAAGAAGGGAGTCAGCAGAAATAGTGAAAGAGGAAGAAGGGAGCAAGTATATGTGTTTCAAGGCAAAAGGTGCGTACAGTTCTGTAGTTAGCATACTTGAATCAGGAAGGAGGGGGTATTTGAAAGTGTGAGTTAGGATGATCACTGCAAAACCAACTCCCAGGGGTAGATTTGGAAGCCATCCTTGTTAAACATGAATACTGGAGGAATGAATGGAGACATTGTCAAGGAAATGGGTGAGAAGGACAGCTGGGAGGGGGGGTCGATATCTGGGGAAGGGGATATCTGATTTTGGTGGGAAAACATAGGGGCTGATACGGGGGTTAGGCATAAGCCATGGAGGGACAGAACGGACAGAAAACGGAAGAGGTCGGAGATGGGGAAAAGGGGAATGGGGGAGGAGGGCATCCATGCAAATGGAGAAAGGAATAGGTAAGCGTGGAGAAGAAGCAAAGGCAGGAAGCAGGGATCGTGGGAGAGTTAGTTTAGTGAGGGAAAGTTGGTGGAATTGAGCATAGCATCAGAGACATTATCTGCATCCACATCCTGGCTCAAAATTCTCTATTCTCTCCTTTTCCTAGTGAAATACATTTCTTTTCTTAGGATTTGCAATTTTTTTTCTATATTCATTTCCTTTTCTTTTCATCTACTATTTAGTGTACCTGCTATGAGTGAAGTCAACCATATCCCCTGCACTCAAAGCCACCAGTTCCCCCACACCCAGCATGGGATTCCCCAAGATTATGGGCTTGCGTCTGATTTTGAACATTTACCCACTCTTTGTTGGTCTTTGCTAAAGTGCCATTGGAAAAGTGGAGCCTCATTTGCAGTCATTAATTATTATCGAAATATAAATCACGGAGGTCATAATCAAAAGAATAAAACAAAGCTAATCTCCATAAAAATAATCTGGACAATTGTGGCTCAACAAAGCAAATAGCCTGATGACAGTCATTAGTTCTGCCTTGTCAAATACTTCTAGTGGAAGATTGTTAGGTTAATTTTCGGCTGTGAAAACTGGGTCTTCTCGTCAGATTTATTCTTGTGAATAATTACTATATGTTTACGAGAGAGTTATGAGGGAATTCATCCATAACAAAAATCATTGTGATCAGTTCAGCAGAAGTATTCTAGAAAAAAGAATGATCACTATTTCGCTACTGTGAACACAGTGGAGGTTGGTTTGTCTTTGCCGGAGCATCAAGAGGAAAGACAAACTTCAATTTGCGAGCTATGTTTTACGCCCTAACATGGCCTTCACCAAACTTTATGCTAGTAAATGCCAACAGAGCAATAAATAAACAAATAAATGCCAACAGAGCAATAAATAAATACACAAATTTCGCCGAACTTTCCCTCCTTCCTTTATCTCTTCTACATTCAGTAGATCTATCTATATAAAAATACATATATATGTATGTATATATATAGTAAATAAATATATTTATATATATAAATATGTATGTATATATATGTATATATATATATATATAATATATATATATATATACGCGTTCTCGGCGAAGGAAATCACACCAAACGCACAAGGAACTAACCAATAATGAAAATAACGTGAACAATGCTCACCAAGGAGCCCCTTCCTGACGCGGCGTTCTTCTTCTTCTCCTTCTTCTTTTTAGGGTTTTTTAGACTATATTATTGTCTATATCCCCTAGATCCTTTTCTTCTCATTTTCTGTGTATCTTATATGTAGTCAATTATATTTGTTCGCTGTAGAAATATCCTCATGCGTCTCAAAATATAGTACCTTTTAGTTGGTGGTAGATATGAGCCTCTTCGTTCTGGCGTTCGCGGAAGGGAATCCGGATCGACGGCCGTTCGCGGAGGGGAATCCGATCGACCGTATTCAGGTTTACATGATTTAATATTCATATGTAAATTTACATATATATATATATATATATATATATATATATATATATATATATATAATGTATCTATAATATACATTAAATATGTATATATATATATATATATATATAATATATATATATATATATATATATATATATACATATATATGTTTATATATATATGTATATATATGTAAATATGTATATATAAATAGGTATGTATACATATGTATATGTGTTTAAGTATATAAATATATATATATATATATATATATATATATATATATATATATATATATATATATATATATATATATATATATATGTGTGTGGTGTGTGTGTGTGTGTGTGTGTGTGTGTGTGTGTGTGTGTGTATACATATATATGTATATAAATATACATATATGTGTTTTTATACATATATATAAATAACATATATAAATATACATATACATGCAGATATATATGCATTCATATATATAAACATATATATAATATATATATATATATACATATATATATATATATATATATATATATATATATATATATGTAGATATATGTGTATATATATGTATACTTATATGTATGTGTTTAAATTTGGATATGTGTGTATATATGAATATATATGTATACATATGTATATATATTATATATGTACATATATATGTATATATGTGCATGTGCATATATGTATACATATATGTATATATGTATATAGACATATGTATATATGTATATATAAGTATTATGTATACACATGTATATGTGTTTATGTATATATATGTGTGTGTATATATATTTACATGTATATGTATATATGTATATATGTATGTATATATTATATTGGATATATATGTTTATATATAAAATATATAAATATATATGTATATATATATATTTTATATATATAAT
>NC_051429.1:4416854-4419354 GCF_015228065.2 Penaeus monodon
AGGAGAAACTGCAGGTAAAGGAAAGGGGGAATGATGAATGTGGAGAGAATGATATATATTGTCAATAAGCAGAAGACGGTTCGTAATGGTGATCGGTCATTCGTCCAGAATTTTACTTCAAGCTCTCGTATAGGTGAGTAATTCTGCCATATGCTACAGTATGTTTTTTAAGAGGTTCTTGGCATTTACTAATGTGAAGTGCAGTGGAGGCCATATGAGCACTTGACATATAACTGTCCCCTTTGAGGAATGATTTTATTGTTTACCTATAGTTTGCACCGATTATTGTTATGGCTGTGGATATGTTTATTATATAGTGCAATGTCTTGTTGATTATTTTTCCTGGAGTTCTAGTTGTGTGTGTGCAATGCGGAATTCTCAAATTCTGCTTTAATCACAGTACTGAATCTGTCATTATATTATCTAATACAGGGGGCAGTGCTCCATGTGACCCTTCCTGGGGGGCCACTGCTTCCCAACCCCCACCCTGGAGAACAAAAAATCCTCCACATTTTTGCAGCAGGAGAGAGCATCGGACAAACTAGGCATTGGGTGCCTAGTCTGGTCACTGTGGGTAGTGCAAGAATTCCACACTGTTCGCACTCCTGTAAAACTAGTTAGTAGATATCACCTTACATTACCGGAAATATAGTCACTTTGTATTGTTATACAGAAGAGTCTTATTTTAGGTATAGTATTTGATCTTTATATTAAATATTTGGATGACACGTAAATGACTGCCAATAGTAGTTGGTGCTCCAGCAGAAGAGGACAAACCTGCACCATGTTTACATAGGATATTGTAAAAATGATTTGAGAGGAAATGGATTTTTTTTTTCCTTATCCCCTACAATCTGGGAGACCATTTGCTTTTTTTCCAGAGGTCCCTCATATTCTGTACTGAAAAGAAAAAACTTTTTTAGGTAAAAATGAGCCAAAATACCTTGGAAATCACTTAGACTTTTTACAGATGTCCTTCATTTAGGTAAAGAACACAAAGTTTTGTGGTCTGGAAATCAGATCAAGTTTGTCGACAATGCCAGGCAAAAGGAAAGAGAGCTCTTTTGGTACCAATTAAGGTATCACCTGGCAGAGAGTCTGTCATTGCCTGCCACTTGATTTTTATAGTATGACCCTTAATATAGTATGACCCTTTATATAGTGTGATCCTTTTTAGTATGACCCTTTTTAGCCATTGAGGAGTCAATTAGTACATCATGTGACCTCACATTTCACCTCTTGTTGAGTTAGTTGGATTTTTTAAAACTAATGATATCAATGTTAATGTTACTTTTAGGTAAAGATGAGCCAGAATACCTTGGAAATCACTCAGATTTCTGCAAAGATCATTGTATATGCTAAAAACTTTCCTAGCTTTGGTGCTCTGTCTTAGGACCCCCTCCGATGGATGCATTTCCCTAGCTGGTGCAGTCATCTTGTATACTTCAGCCTAAAGATAGAATAAATGCTTGTCTTAATGAAAGAAGGTGGATGGAGCTCTACTGCTGAATGAAGGAAATGGTGTAGACATGTTTAATGTCAAATTGGACTGTTGCCTGCACACGGGAAACTGTTTTTTATGATGAGTCCTTAGAGCTATGCAAATTCAGTTTCATCTTTATTACTGTATTGTTCTGTGTGATGGAACACCCCTCTGACAAAACATTTAAAGGGTGTGTTATAGTATAATTATATTTACAATTATTCGCAACAACAATAAGAAAAAACTGGAGATTTTTGGGATATCGAGATAATTTTATCGCATTCAGTTTAACATTATTGAAAACTACAAAAGTGGCGATGAAGGTGAGGTATATAGCTGGCTTCTGCATTCAGGCGATGTTCTAATATTTTGTATGCTGCGAACGCCTCGGGGAAATTAAAAGCAAAGTTTTGTGGTCTGGAAATTAGATCAAGTTTGTCAACAATGCCAGGCAAAAGGAAAGAGGGGTCTTTTGGTACCAACTAAGGTATCACCTGGCAAAGAGTCTGTCATTGCCTGCCAATTGATTTTTATAGTATGACCCTTTTTTAGGATGACCCTTTATAAAGTATGACCCTTTATACAGTATAACCCTTTTTAGTATGACCTTTTATAAAGTGTGAGTTTGTTGAATTTTTTATTTTTTACTAATGCTGTCAATGTTAATGTTACTTTTAATACAAACATTATAGTTATTATAGTGTTATTGACATTATTAACAGTAATATTAGACACCAGAAAAGACTTTTGAAAATGGATTGACTCATTGGTGAATTACAATTTAACAACTTGTCTATGTGTAAAAACAGTTCATAAAATAAACGCACAGTGAACGTGATATGTACGTAAATGCCATCCATGGTGGCTTCACAGTAGCATTGTTACTCCAATTATTGTTCTTATTTGATGTTACTGTTATTGTCATTATAATTATTATCATTAGTGTTATTATTATCATGACCATTGTTATCATTAGTGTTATTATCACTACAGTTGGTATCATTAGTGTTATTATTA
>NC_051429.1:4424354-4429354 GCF_015228065.2 Penaeus monodon
CTTATAACACTCTTCCTCTTTTTCCTCCTTTCCCCGTCTTCCGACTCCCCAAACCAAACACTCGTATCCTCCCCCTTAAACCTTATATTCTGTAAATCCAGACCAGTTGTTTTTCTTTCTATGCAACAGAAGGCAGTGCTTTTCTGGGTAGCCAGTCATTTTTGATTTAGTAAAAAACATCCAAAAAATTTTTCCCTCTTTTCCTCATTGTTAATAAAAATTATTTTTTTTTTTGTTATTTTTATTACTAAAACACTTTTTATTAGATTTTTCTCTCATTCTTTTTTCTCCCCCCCAATCCCTTCCCCCTTTGTTTCGTTGGGGGGGGGGGGGCTTAGGAGGCGGAACGGGGCCCATGATGGGGAACTCCCCCCTTTTGGGACTCAGCCCTCGCCCTCTAATTTTGCATTTTTTTTTTTTTTCTTCCCACTTTTCGTTCTGTCCCTTCCCAACCCTTCGCTATCCCCCCCTAAGTGTGAGAGCCGTGCAAAAAGGATAAAGGCTGACTTTGGCCTCCTGAACGCCTAAAGGACCATGGGCTCAAAAACACATATTTTTTGCCTTAACCCCTCTGGGGGACCCTAGGGGGGGACGTTTTTACCCCCAAATAATCCAGGCTTACCATGGCCAGAAATAAAAACTTCCCCACTATTTGGGGGCAATGAGGCTTGCCCTTTATCAAATCCCCCAAAACGATGAAAACCCACCCGATTCCCTGCCCCAGGCTCCCCTTTTGACCAGGGCCCGACACTGCGTAATACCCCCTCATCTCCCTCTAGTACAGTAGCCACAATCACCCTTAAGGAACTTTTCCCTCTAAAAACTGCCAACTTGAACACCTCTACCCCCAAAACCTCCAACATCAACCACCCCTCCCCCTTATTAATCCCTTACACCTTATTGCCCACCTCCCTACACACCCCCCTCACACTACTCCATCTTCGTCCGCCCCCGCCCTTCTACTACCCCTATCTCTACAAAATCTTTAATACTTTTTTCGCAGCCAATGGGCCCGATTTTTCGTGTCCCCCCCACAGTTTCCCTATCTGCAACCCCCTTTCCCTTTTCCCAAACTGTCTCCAAAAATAAAGTGTAAAGTCTCTTTCCGTAGCCGACCCCCGCCCCCTCTTGTCAAGTAACATCCAAAAACCAAGCTATACATTAACAAAACTAATGACCTATATGGAAACCCCATCCTTGCGAACCCCACCCCCCCCAAAATATTTGCACCGGAACTTTTAAATCCCCCCAGAAAATTACCCATCTATGAAAAAGTTTGGTCACATTTTTGGAAAAGCCCTACTTGCCTGTCCACAGACTATTGAAACATCATAAACGCTACTCCATCCCAGGGGTCATCGAAAGAACCCACTAATCCCAAAAATTCCCTTTCCTAGACTGCCCTTTCCCCTTTAACGTCTACATAGGAGGAGAATCCCTCCCTTTCTCCATCCCAACCTCCTCCACGTCTGCCAAAAATTGTTGGCGTCAGGACACCCACCCAAACATTGCCTTTCCCAGAGCCAGATGCCCACTATGTCCCCAACCTCCATACCCGATCTAACTGTCTGCAAAATCACGCCATTCCAACTGTGGGCCCCCAAAAATGTTTTTTATGGGCTGTCCCCCAAAAATTTGAGTCTGAGGTAGAAACTCTCAGTTCAAACTTGGATGCACCAGTGATCCCAGACAGGAAGCACGTCGACGTGGGTTTCTCTCTTACTCCTTACTCCCTAAAACGCTCATTCTACCCAAATTTTCCCAACCCACCCCCCCTACTCTAAATCCCCCCCTTCACCTCCTACCTTCCCCTCAAACCTTTTTCCATCCTAAATCCAACCTCCTCTCTACTACCCAAAACTCCAACCCACTACAAACCCCCAACACCTTCCCCCCTCCCTCCTCGCACTAACCCCCCTAAGACAGAAAAAACGTTTTCCCCCCCTTCCCCTACCACACCTCACCTCAAACCCTTTCCTTTCCCCCACGCTTTAGACACCAGTCCTCTCTTCCCCCCCTCACAAAGATCCTTTATCCCCCAAAAAATCCCCAACCAACTCCTCGAAGAAAATATTGAAAAAATTCAAGATTACTTAAGAAAACGACAATCACCTCCAAATCTTTCAACTCCTGCCCTTCCCCCCTCCAAATACTGCTGTACCCCTCCTCCTAAGTATCCCCCCCATACCCTATCCTCCACCCCCCCCCAACACGCCCATCCCCCCCGACCCCCCGCCCACATTTAAACCCTCCACCATCCCCTCATCCCTTCCCTTCCCCCCCTGGTACACCGTAATCCCTTATGTAACGGCAGTACACTAGCCGCCCCGCCGCTATGTCCACATCATACTAACCCGCTTCTCACTATCCCAGCCATGGGTTTTTTCCCACACTTTAAAACCTTTTTGTATAACGTGGAATTTTTTGTCAAGCCTCCGCACTAAAAATTTCTTCGTAAAACTATCAATCTCCTCCGGTCCTCCATTTCATCGGGGAAAAGACGTTGGAGACCGCTCTCGCCCCGCTTAGCTTTGGGCCAACCCTCTAACACACCCTACTGATGTCACAATCTGATCCACCCTTTGTTTTCCCTTTTGTAAATTTCCCCCTTTTAAACCCACACATCCTATTGTCGTGCCCACGTTTTGAACAAACCCCACCCCTGCTTTCCCCCCTATCCTCCCTTCCCGACCTCCCACCTCTCGACATCATTCAGAATTTCCCCACTTTCTGCTTCAACAAACCCATTCTCTTTCCTCAAACGCATACAAACCTTCATCTAATCAACTCCTTACCCCACCAACCCTACCCCTTTTCCCCACCAAATTCCCTTTTCCCCTTAGACAAATAATCACTAACTCAACCACCCTTCCCTAAATTTAAATAGTGCCACATGACCCTTTGATGTCTAAACACATTTATCTTTCTTTTAACCATTAACCATTAACCTTCTTTCGGAAAAATAATCTGGGGAGGCACAGAGAACCATACAAAGAAAGCCTATAGCTTGAGATTTGCAAAAAAGGGTTCTCATATAATTTTAATCTAGAGATTCTATGAACTGCTGGAAAAGGGGGGACAAAAGCTGTTAAATTTTCAATAAAGGGTTCTCTTGAAAAGTCATGTAAATTAAGGCATATAGTGCATCAAATAGAAACCTACGCTTTAATATGCAATAAAAACTTTTCAGAAAATTAAAATAGTATCCACATGAAGTACCAAAAAAGGGAAAACCCTCACGTGAAAATTTTCAAAAAGGGGTTCTATGTGAAAAATCATGTATAAAGTATAGAGTGCATACAAAAAGAACCCTACAGCTTGAATTTTCAATAAGGGCCTTCTTGTGAAAATCGTATAAGGCAATTTAGTGCATACAAAAGAAACCATACAGCTTGAGATTTTTCAATAAAAACTTCTCAGAAAAAAAATCTAGTAATCCACATGGGTAACACAAAAGGAACCTACAGCTGTGGAAAATTTCAAAAAAAACTTCTCAAAAAATATACTCTAGTAATCCCATGAGATGCCACAAAAAGATCCATCAGCGCAAAATTTGCAATAAAGCCTTTCTTTAAAATAAAACTAGTAAGGCACATGGAGTTCATACATGGAGAAACCATACTGCTGTGGGTTTTGCAAAAAACTTCTCAAAAAATCTGCCAAAAAAAGCATTGAATGCTAGAAGGAAAGCCTACAGCTGTGGTTTTCCAAAAAGAAATTTCCCTTTGAAAAGGGGTTTTTTGTAAAGCCAGAAGGGACATCAAAAGGTAAGCCATAGCCAGATCATCTTAGATATTAAAAATTATCTTTTTTTTTCTGATTTGTCTGATATTTATTTTTCTAATATTTTGTCAAATTTGATGAAATTTAACACAGTATGCTTGTGGTTTTGTCTTCACAGACTTTTTATCCACATGCACTATCCTGCTGTCACGCAAGGGTGATTAGAAAGATGGCCAGAATCTCCACAGTGTTCGAAAAGATGCTCCTCCACCTCATAAATAAAGTCACATATGAGGAAGTCGGTCAATATATAACGAATTTCTGATTTCTAGCATGATTTTAGATCAAGATTACAGAGAAAACTTCTTGTATTTTATTAGAAGTAATATATATATTATATATATATATATATATATATATATATTTTAAAATATATATATATATATATATAAAACGAATGAAATGGATACAAGGAAATAATTTTGATATATATGAGTCACACATGCAAAAACACACACACACTTTTTTTTCATCTGTGTATTTATTTATCTGCATGTGTCATAAAATATATTAATGGGAATTGTATTTCTCAATACCAAAAGAAAGAATTCAGGATAACTTATTGTTAGCATCTTAAAAAAGGGGCATAAATGGAAGAATATATACACTACATGAGATATTTGAAACGTTGCTTACTCTTTAGAATACATATGTAATTCTAGTTCAGATATATTCAAATTGCATTAAATGCCTTTGTTGCATGTGAATTATTCATTCCCCTTTATACCTCAAATGTTATTACAAATTTATTGGCAATAGTCCATCAACATGTTTATTTTATTGTTTCTGTATTTTCCATCATTTTACTCTAATTGTTAGTATAATTCCTTTTTTGATATTATTGCTATTATTTATACATAAATCAATCATTATGTTGTGTATTTTTTCTCTCTCTGAGCCCATAAACATAAGCCATTTGACATCATGCTTTCATCTCTGTGCCTTGTGTTAAATCTGAGAGGAACACAGAAGGACATCCAGCTACCATGTCCTTGTATATATGTCTGTGTGTCATATATGCTAAAAGCAAAACCCCAAATGTTGATACATGCTTAACCATGTTTGCTATTTATGAGCACATGATTGGAAGCTGCTGAAAATCTATTAGTTTTGTTTGTCATTGGTCGGGGTGCCCCGCCTTTATGTTCATCTGTACCCCCTTTGGGGATTTTTTAGAAACCTTTGTACCTTAAAAAAAATGTAGATATTTTTTAGAA
>NC_051429.1:4446854-4451854 GCF_015228065.2 Penaeus monodon
GGTCATGAGGCCCGAGAGCAAAGACGTCGTCGACATATCTCAGCCAAATCGACGGACGAAGGGAGATGGAAGGGACTGGAGAGAGGGGAGAGCCCATGGCAACACCGAACATCTGAGAGTAGAAGAGACCCTCAAAGGAAAAGGAATTAGACTCCACACACAGACGAATCAGCTGCAGGAAGACGTCGGTGGGCAGAGAGAGGCGAGGACCCTGTGCGGGAAGCCTCCTTAGAAGGAAAGTGAGGACGTCATCAAGCGGAACCTTGGTGAACAGGGAATCAACCTCATCATGATGTCCGGGTTATACTCCACGGACACGGGAGATGAAGTCCTGAGAGTGGCGGAGGTGAGCAGGAGAAAAGGTGCCAAGACTTCGCGAGCCAGGCCGCAAAAGGGGGCGTCACAGATCAAGGGGGGAGGTACTGGGACGCAGAGGCACGGCCGGTTTACGGGTTTTGCGAAACTCATAGAAATGAGGGAGTCGAGGATTGAAGACCTTGAACCTCTGGTAGAGATTCGCCTCCGGAGAACAGGCTGCTATCTCTTTCTGGCGACGGAGGAAAGTATCAGCAATGCGTTACGTGGGTCGCTGGTCAGGGGAGTATAGGAAGAAGCTCATCCAAACAGGTCCTACAGGTTATATATATAATATATATATATATAATAATATTATATATATATATATATATATATATATATATAGTAATATATATATAGTAGATGATATATATAATATTATATATATATATATAGTATATATAGTAATATTAGATATACGTAATAAAATATATTATATATATATATATATATATATATATATATATATATATATATATATATATATAATATATATATATATATATTATAATATGTATATATATATAGACGTATATATTCATATATATATATATATAATATATATATATATATATATATATATATATAAACACAAACACAGTAACGTGTACACAAAGATGAATAGGGAAACAGCCACAGTAGAAAAAGAAACTAAATCATAACTTTTCGAACTCTTCACGAGTTCCTCTTCAGACGAATAAACCGAAATGGATAGAACCATCCATTTCGGTGTAATCGTCTGAAGAGGAACTCGTGAAAAGTTCGAAGCGTTACGATTTAGTTTCTTTTTCTACTGTGGCTGTTTCCTTATATGTATAATTTTATATTAATATATTTTATATATAATATATATATAGTATATATATATATATATATATATATATATATATATATATATATATATATGTAATATATATATGTATATATATATATTATATATATGGATAGATAGATAGATAGATAGTTAGATAGATAGATAGATAATGTATAGATACATACATGTATATATATATATATATATATATATATATATATATATATATATATATATATATAATGTGTGTGTGTGTATGTGTATGTGTGTGTGTGTGTTTACATATGTGTACATATTATCTGAACTGAGTAACATTGCCTTTTATTTTAATGATATTTTCATATATGGTAGTACAAGGAAAAACCACATGAAAGTATTAGTAAATGTCCTGGAACATTTAAGAAAGTACAGCTTCACAGTCAGATTGTCAAAATGTAGATTTGGTTTTCCGTCAGTTGAATATTTGGGATTTATTGTTGATGGCCAGATTTTAAAACCTCAGTACAATAAGATCGTGGCACTGCTTAAGGTACCCTTACCTTTGAGAAGGCTTTGAGGAAATATCCCGGGATGATTTCATTTTATAGACTGTTCATACCTATTGTTTCAAACCTCACAAGTCCCCTATCGGACATGCTCAGGAGGAATGTTCAGGAACCTTTCGTTTGTAGTGATGAGAACGAGAGCAAATTTGAACAGCTTAAGCAATATATGACCACTAAACCCATCCTAAAATACCCGGATTTTAATGTTCCCTTTGCCCTCAGGACTGATGCGTCTATATTGTTGGTGCGGTGTTACTGTAGTATGTTGACGATGTTCCTTATCCTGTGGCATACGTAAACAGGAAGTTGCTAAAGCGGGAGAGACGCTATTCAACTGTGGAAAGAGGATGTCTAGCCATAGTGTTCGGGGTTACGAGATTCCAGGACTATCTTGCAGGTAAAGAGTTCATATTAGAAGTAAATCATAAACCGTTAGTTTATATGAACAGTGCCAAGTCTAGCAGCAACAGCGTTGTCCATTGGTCTTTGTGCCTACAGTTCTACAGATTTTGTATAGTTCACATTGCAGGTAAAGACAATACAGGAGCTGACTTATTAACCAGATATCCTTTGTAAATAACTGTAGTCATTCTTATATCTATCATGGGCTAGAGACTTGTTGGGGGACATGTGTGGAGGAATGACATTATCGTATTTAAAAGATCGCTAATGGGAGATATTAGCAAGATGCTGTGCGACAAATAAGCGAGGGACTTGAAATTTGGACAGTAGCTGGTTAAGGGTGTTCAGGCGTTCAGGATGCACAAGGGATCTCTGTAGAGATTTCTAGCCATTAGAATAATTAAATTATGCTAATGATTTTTGTTCCATGCAGGAAGCGTATCGCCATTGATGAGAACGTTACTATATATATGTAAGGATATGTTATGTCAGATCTTTTTTTTTCTAGATATCCTTAGGTTCTGACCGCTCTCTGTATACACAGGAATATATATATATATACGAGTATGGTTGAGACGGCTGGGATCCAAAGAAAAATTATATAAACCTTTAACCATTTCATTTTTCCGATCGGCATATGTAGTTAAACCATACATAAAAAAAAATTAAAAAAACACAGTTAACATCGCATTTACAGTTTCCTTTTTTTCTTACACTTTACAGTCATGTCACTAGTCCACTTCACTACACTTTACTTCTTCACTTCCTTATTTGCTCCTATCCGATCATGTGTGTGGTGTGTGCTGTGTGTGCTTGTTGTTGTGTGTGTGTGTGTGTTGTGTGTGTGTGTGTGTGTTTCTGCTTGTGTGCGTGTGTGTGTGTATTTCTGCTTCATAGGTTGAAGGCCACTCCTGCTTAACCGATACTCTATAGTCTGTAGTGTTAGATATATGCAACCATTTTGTGTGTGTTTGTGTGTGTTTCTGCTTGTGTGTGTGTGTGTGTGTGTGTGGTTTCTGCTTGTGTGTGTGTGTGTGTGTGTGTGTGTTTCTGCTTGTGTGTGTGTGTGTGTGTTTCTGCTTGTGAGTGTGTGTGTGTGTTTCTGCTTGTGTGTGTGTGTGTGTGTGTGTCTGCTTGTGTGTGTGTGTGTGTGTGTGTTTCTGCTTGTGTGTGTGGGTGTGTTTCTGCTTGTGTGTGCGTGTGTGTTTCTGCTTGTGTGTGTGTTTTCTGCTTGTGTGTGTGTGTGTGTGTGTTTCTGCTTGTGTGAGTGTGTGTGTGTATTTCTGCTTCATAGGTTGAAGGCCACTCCTGCTTAACCGATACTCTATAGTCTGTAGTGTTAGATATATGCGACCATTTTGTGTGTGTGTTTATTTCTGCTTGTGTGTGTGTGTGTGTGTTGTTTCTGCTTGTGTGTGTGTGTGTGTGTTTCTGCTTGTGTGTGTGTGTGTGTGTGTGTGTGTGTGTGTGTGTGTGTGTTTTTGCTTGTGTGTTGTGTGTGTTTCTGCTTGTGTGTGTGTGTGTGTGTGTGTTTCTGCTTGTGTGTGTGTGTGTTTCTGCTTGTGTGTGTGTGTGTTTCTGCTTCTGTGTGTGTGTGTTTCTGCTTGTGTGTGTGTGTGTGTGTTTCTGCTTGTGTGTGTGTGTGTGTGTTTCTGCTTGTGTGTGTGTGTGTGTGTGTTTCTGCTTGTGTGTGTGTGTGTGTTTCTGCCTTTGTGTGTGTGTGTGTGTTTCTGTTTGTGTGTGTGTGTGTGTGTTTCTGCTGTGTGTGTGTGTGTTTCTGCTTCATAGGTTGAAGGCCACTCCTGCCTAACCAATAGTCTCTAGTCTGTAGTGTTAGATATATGCGACCATTGTGTGTGTGTTTGTGTTTCTGCTTGTGTGTGTGTGTGTTTCTCCTTGTGTGTGTGTGTGTGTTTCTGCTTGTGTGTGTGTGTGTGTGTCGGGGTGTGTGTGTGTGTGTGTGTGTGTGTGTGTGTGTGTTTCTGCATGTTTGTGTGTGTGCGTTTCTGCTTGTTTCTCCCATTCTCAATTTTCAACACCCAATCCATCAATCTGGTCTATTTCAATCCGCCTATTTCAGCTAATTATTTAGACAAAACCCATCGTTGCGATTTCATTACAGTCTAAGGATTCATTAGAATTCGGGAGGGCATTTAGCAACTTTTATTTACTTGGGTTTCCCCGTCAAATAATTTCTGATTGCAGGATGGGGAGTTCGGAAACATACTATTCAATATTTCAACAGAAGAATAGGAGATTGGCAAACCTACTATCACTCTAAATCATCCAAGTTCAAATGGACAAGGGGAAAGCATAAGAATGTTCTTTATGACAGAGTTAGCTTACACTACTGCTTACCATAGAGTGACAAAAGACACCTTTTTTTGAATGAGAATGAATATCTTCACAATACAAGAGATGTATTTGACCGGTTTCGATTGCGTCTTCGTCAGAAATACAGAAGTCAGAAATCAAAACTGGTCAAATACATCTCTTGTATTGTGAAGTTATTCATTCTCATTCATACATTTTCTACATTTGTCATTAGGAATACGGTACATCTTTTTTTCACGCTAAAGCATCGGAACCCTCATTTTCCGTACAAGCTCTTTTCCCAGGACAAGTCTCCCTGGTATAATGTAGAAGTTTATTTTTGAAACGTTACAATCACTAGTTTTTTTTTCTTTTTTAATAACGAGAGACGAAAATCGTTGGTTCAAGGATTTTTAAGAATTGTGAAGAATTACTCGAGGAATAAGTCCAGAGAAGGCCAAAGGATTGACCCTATGCCAAGCCTTCTCAAATCGTAGAAGGGGACAGGGGTATATCTAAAGGTACTCCTTACGTGGGTTGAGTAACAAAATGCAGCCGTTATATGCAGA
>NC_051429.1:4456519-4471519 GCF_015228065.2 Penaeus monodon
AAAAAATGGAAAAAGAAAGAAAAAAAGATGTAGAAAAAAGAAAATAAAAGATAATAGATAAAAAAAAAATGAGAATAGAAAGATAGATAATAGATAGATAGACAGAAAGAAAAAAGAAAAGAAAATAATAAAAAAAAAAAGAATAAAAAAAATAGAAGAAGAAGAAAAGATGAAGAAAAAAGATAGATAGACAAAGAAAAAAATAGGAAAAAGAAAAAAAAAATAGGAAAGAAGAGTGAAGTAAAAGAAAGAAAAGGAAAAAAGTAAAAAAAAAAATAAAAATAATAAAAAAAAAAAATATAATAATTTTAAATAATAAAAAAAGAGAGATTAATATAGGGGGGAAAAATAAAATTAAATTAAATAAAATAAAAAAAAATAATAAATTTTTAAAATTTTTTCTTGGGCTCTTATAGGTTTTTTTAAGAAAAGTAAATAAAAAAATTTAATAAAATTTTTTTTAAAATAAATATAAGAAAGGGGGAAAAATATATATAGGGAAAAATATAAATATAAAAATTATTATAATATAGATAAAGAAATATATAAGAATTGTAATTTTAATTGGAAAAAAAATAAAATATTTAAAAATATAATGAGAAAGATGATATATAGAAAAAATATAGTTAAAAAAATAAGAGAAAGAAGATAAAAAGATGGGTGGGGGGAGGAAAAGAAAAGATAAGAGAATATTTTTAAAGAAAAGATAGAAAGAAAAATTTTTTGGTTTTTTTTTTTTTTTTTTTTTTTTTGCCCTCCTTTGCCCCCTTTTTGCTTTAAAAGAAAAAGAAAAAAGAAAAGGAAATGAGATAAGAAAATATAAAGGGAAAAAATTAGGATTTTGGGGGAAATATAAGGGAAAAGATAAAATTTTTTGAGAAGAAGAAAGAAAAGAAAGGGTAGAGAAGGGAAAGGGGAAGATTGGGGGAAGAGGAGGGATTTTGGAAAAAAGAAGAGGGGGAAAGTAGAAAAAAAATACAACATATAAAAAAGATAAAGAGAATAGAATAAAAAAGAGATTTTATAGGGAAAAAAAAGGGGAAAAAGAGGAGAAGAGGGGAAAATAAAAAGAAAGAAAAGCTGGATAAATAAAAAAATAGATAATAAAAAAAATTAAAGTTAATTAAAAATAAAAGGGAAAAGGAATTTTTAAACAAGTTATAGAAATAAAAAAAAAATAAAAAGAAGAAAAAAAGAGTTTTTAAAAGGAAAGATATAAAAGTAAAAAAACAAAATATATGTTAAAATAAATTAAAAAAAGTAATAAATAAAATTAGGGAAAAAAAAAATAAAATAAGAAAGATAATATATAAAAAAAAAGAAAAAAAAGGGGGAAAAAGAGGGGAAAAGAAGAAAAAAAAACGGGGGAAAATAAAAAAAAAAAAAATATAAAATTAAAAATAGAATAAAGGAGAATAAAAAAAAGAAAAAAAAAAAAGGAAGAAATAAAAATAAAAAGGAAAAAAATAGAAAAAATAATTTAAAAAAAAATAAAAAAAATAAATATAAATAAAAAAATAAATTTTAATAATAAAAAAAAAAAAAAAAAGATAAAATATCGGATAAATTTAAAAAAAAATATAAGAAAAAATAAATTTTAAAAATATAGAAGAAAAAAAAAGGGGAAAATAAAAATAGATAAGGGGAAAATAAAAACCCAATAAAAAAGAGAGAATTAAAAGGGGGGGGGAAGAGATATAAAAAGAGAAAAGGGAAAAAAGAAGGAAAAGAAAATGAGATTACGAAAAAATGAAGAAAAAAAAGGAAATGAGGGAAAAAAAATATATATAGAAAAAGATATAGAAATATAGATAATATATATAATATAGAAATAAGATAAATAAAAAAAAAAGAAAAAAAGAAATAAAGAAAATTTTAAAATAATGAATTAAAAAATAAAAATTTTAAATATATAAAAAAAAAAAACTATAAATAAATATAAAAAATAAGAATTTAAAATATGTAAATATAAATAGTAAAAGAATAGATAGTAGATAAAAATAATAGTATATAAAATAAATATATTATAAAGAAAGAATCAAAAGGAAGATAAAAATAAAAGGGGGGGAAAATAAAAGAGAAAAAGAGGGGAAAAGAAAGAAATAGGGAAAAAGAGAAGAAGTAGAGGGAAAAGGAAAATAAAAAAATAGGAAAATGAATAAAAAAAAAAAATAATTTTTAGAAAATAAAATAAAAAAAAGAGAGAGGAAATTAAAATAAATAAGATAAAATAAAATAAAAGAGAAAAGAAAATTAAAATTAGAAAAATAATGGAAGAGAATTTTAAAAATTTAAATAAATTAAAATAGATATAGAGATAAGATAAAAGATTATTAATTAAATAGGAAAAAAATATAAAAAAAAAAAAGAAGAAATAAAAAAAATATAGGAAAAGAAAAGATTAGAAATATATAAGGAAGGGGAAAAAAGAAAGAGATAGAGAAGAGTGGAAAGGGGGGAAAAAGAAAAGGGGAAAAGAGAAAAGAAAAGAAGGGGATAGAGGATAAAAAAGAGGGGAAAAGAAAAGAAAAAAGGGGGGATAAATAGAGAGAGAAGAAAAAGAAGAGAGAGAGAAAGAAGAAGGGGAAAAAAGAAGGAAAAAAAAAAAAAAAAAGGGGAAAAGAGAAAAAGAAGAAATAAATAGAGAGAGAAGGGGGAGAGGGGAAGAGAGGGAAAGGGGAAAAAAAGAGAGAGAGAGAGAGAGAGAAAGGGGAGAGGAGAAGGGGAAGAGAAAAGGGGAAAGAGGAAAGTAGAAAGAGAAAAAAAGAAAAAGAGAGGGAAAGGGGAGAAGAAGAGAAAAAGGAGGAGGAGAGAAAAATATAAAAAATAATAGAGAGAAAAGGAAAGAATAAAGAAAAATAAAAAAGAAAAAGATAGAAATAAAAATAAAAAAAGATAAATAAAATAAAAAGAAAAATAATAAAAAGAAAAATAAAAGAAAGGGGGTTTAAAAAAAATAAAAAATATAAGAAAATAAAAGAAATAATAAAAAATAAAAAAAATGAAAAGTAAATTTAAAATGAGGAGATTTAGATAGAAAAGATCAAAGGGGAGAAAAGAGATAGGGGAGGAGGGTAGTAAAAGAAAGAAAGTATATATAGAAAGATATAAGGGTAGAGATAGTAAAGAAAGAAAAAAAAAGAGAAAAAAAATAAAAAGAAAATAGAGGAAAAAAATAAAAAAAAAAGAGAATATAGAGAGGTAGATTAAAAGAAAGAAAAGATTAAAGAGATAATATAATAGAGAAAATATAAATAAAATGTGAATAAAAAATATATTAAATAAGTATATAAAATAGAAATAAATTAATAATTAATAAAAGGATATATAAAAAAATAGTATAGAATATGAGTAGATATAAATATAGATAATATAATAAATTATTAAAAATTTGGGGATATTAGAATATATTAAAAAATTTTAAAAAGTAGAAATATAAAATATATAAAAAAAGATAAAATTTTTAAAAAAGTATATATAGTAATTAAAGAATATAAATATAGTATAAAAATTAAGATAAAATAATAAAAGAAATTAATTTGAATATAGATAAAGATATGAATATGGTTATATATATGTTTTTTAATTTTAAATTTCAAAAATAATAAAAATAATATAATAATAGTAATAGAGAAAGAATAATAGATAGAAAAGAGATAATATAATAAAAAGAATAGATAATATATTTTTAAGAATAATTAAAAATATAAAAAATAAAATAATAATTAAAAAGGGAAATATATAAGTTTAAAAAGTAATAAAAAATAAAGAATAAAAAAATATAAATGTAAAATAGATAAAATTTGGGTAAATGAATAAAAAAAAAATATATAGATTTAAAAATTTTAAGAAAAAAAAGAAAAAAGATTAAAAAAATAATTTTAAAAAAATAAAAGATAAAAAATAAAAATAGAAAAAAAAAAAAAAAATTTTTTTTTTTTTTTTGGGGGTTTTTTAAAAAAAAAAAAAAAAATAAAAAAAAAAATATTTAAAATAGTATAAAAAAATATAAAAAATAAAAAATAAAAATAAAAATAAGTATAATAATATAATAAAGAAATAGATAGATAAAATATAAAAAAAGATAATAAAATTAATAGTGTACTAGTGAGATAAAAAAAAATTTATATATTTTAAATATAAAATTAAAATTTAAATTTAAAAAATATTAAATATAAATAATAAAATAATAGATATAATATTAAAAAAGAAAAGATATATATAAAAAAAAAAATTTTTAAAATACAAATAAAAAAATAAGAAATAAGAATAAAAAAATAGAATATATTAGAAAAATAATTAAAAAAATTATTAGTTATAATTAAGTGTTTTAAAAAGATTGGTATATTTAAAAAATAAAATAATTTTAATAAAATAAAAATTTTAATAAATATATATATAAAATATAATTTAAATAAATATTATATATATATATAATTTCTTTTTTGTTTTTTTTTTCCCCTTTTTTTTTTTGTTTTATTATATAATTTAAAAATAGAATTTTTATAAAAAATTTTATAAAAAAAATATTTAATATATAATATAATTATTATTATTATTATTTTTAATCTTCATCTACATTTTTTATTAAAATTCATTTATATAAAAATATAATTTTTTATAATTATGTATATTTAAAAATATATAAAATATTATATAATTATTTTAAATATAATATTTTTATATATTCTATATATATATATATAAAATATATATTTTATTATTATATAAAATATATAATATATATAATAAATATATATATATATAATTTTATATATATAATTTTAAATTATTTTTTTTTTTTTTTTTTTTAAAATTTTTTTTTTTAATATATTATAATATATAATATATAAAATATAAAATTTTTTTAATATTGTATATTTATATAATTTAATTTTTTTAAATTTATATAATATATATTTAATAAATATAAGAATTTTATATATAATATATAATATATATATATA
The DNA here is from genome assembly GCF_015228065.2 of Penaeus monodon. Lineage (NCBI taxonomy): Eukaryota > Metazoa > Arthropoda > Malacostraca > Decapoda > Penaeidae > Penaeus > Penaeus monodon. The sequence goes on from NC_051429.1 coordinate 4,461,487, forward strand.
AGATATATATAGATATAATTATATATAATAATATTTAAAATAGAGAGAGAGAGAGAGAGAGAGAGAGGGGAGAGAGAGAGGAGAGAGAGAAGAGGGGAGAGAGAGAAAGAGAGAGAGAGAAATATAAACAAATATAAAATATATTTTATATATATATAGAATATATATATAATATGATAGATATTATATATATATAACACACACAAATATGTTTATATTTCTCCTCTTATATATAAGGTTTATATATATATTATATAGATATATATATAGGATTATATATATAAAAATATATATATATATGGATATATGGATATAACCATTATATAGATAATAAAAATATATATATTAATATATATATAAATTAATATATTATATACATATATATATAAATATATTTGATATATATAATAGATATATATAAGGCTTATATAAAATATAATATAAAGATATATAGAGATAAGATATATATATAATATATAATTTCTTTCTATCTATCTATTTATTTCTTTCACTCTATCTCTCTATCTATTTCTTTCTGTCTATCTGTCTATCTATCTACTTCTGCTATATATCTATCTATTTCTTTCTATCTATCTATTTCTTTCTATCTATCTATTTCTTTCTATGTATCTATCTATTTCTTTTTATCTATTTATCTATCTATCTATCTACTTCTGTCTATCTATCTATCTATCTATTTCTTTCTGTCTATTTATCTATCTCTTTCTTTCTGTTTATCTATCTATCTACTTACATTTCATTGTGTCTATCTATCTATCTATCTATTTACTTTTCTTTCTGTCTATCTATCTATTTATCTATTTCTTTGTCTATCTATTTCTTTCTGTTTATCTATCTATCTATCCATATAGATAGATAGATAGATAAAGAAATAGATACATAGATAGACAGATAGATAGATAGATAAAAAGAAATAGATAGATAGATAGATAGATAGAAAGAAATAGATAGATAGATAGATAGACAGAAAAATAGATAGATTGTCTATCTCTCCCTCCCTCTCTCTTTTTCTTTGTCTCTCTCTCTCTCTCTCTCTCTCTCTCTCTCTCTCTCTCTCTCTCTCTCTCTCTCTCTCTCTCTCTCTCTCTCTGTCTATCTCTCTCTCTCTCTTTGTCTATCTATCTATTTCTTTCTCTCTCTCTCTCTCTCTCTCTATCTCTCTCTTTTCCTATCTCTCTCTCTTCTCTCTCTCTCTTGTCTCTCTCTCTCTCTCTCTGTCTCTCTCTCTCTCTCTTTGTCTCTCTCTTTGTCTATCTCTCTCTCTCTCTATTTTCTTTGTCTATGTCTCTCTCTCTCTATTTCTTTGTCTATCTCTCTCTCTCTCTTCTCTATTTCTTTGTCTATCTCTCTCTCTCTTTATTTCTTTGTCTATCTCTCTCTCTCTCTATTTCTTTGTCTATTGCTCTCTCTCTATTTCTGTCTTTCGATCTCTCTATATATCTATTTATATTTCTTTCTGTTTTTTCTATTTCTTTTTTATGAATAAATATACATATATGTATATGTATTTCTTTATTTATATGTATATTTATATTGATATATTTATGAATATATATTTTTGTATTTATATACATGCATATATTTTCTTCGTAATATAATCCCAAACATGATCGATTTGGGGTTTCCTCTCAGGACTATAACTATTACAAAACTATTATATTTGATCATCCAGTTCTTCACAGTCTGTGAAATGTGGTAGCGAAAATTGGCCTTCTGGGATACTGCTTCAATATCCTCAGAATACTGGATTAGATGTAGAATTGCTCAGTAATTTGAGATTTTTAATGTAATACTCTGTTAACTGTTCCATTGATTTTGTTCAATCGGCCAGCATCTTTGGTAGCAATGCAGCCTAAGATTATGATACCAACACCACCATGCTTAAGTGTGGGATTCAGGAAGGTAGTTCTCTCCTTTTGTGATACAAGCCAATCCTTTATTGAGTAAAATCTGATTTTATAACTGAAAAGCACTTCTTCCCAGTTGAAACCTCTGTGTGCAATTGCCCATTCAAGTCTCTTATTCCTGTTCAGTCAATAATAGCATCTTGGCCCCACACTCTCTGGAAGTCTCCCACTTGAGCCTATTTAAGAGTTCTTCCTGAGCTCATTGGCTAAAATCTTCCTCCTGTCATCTAAGGCTACTTTTATAACAACTGTGTCCTCTCTATTTGTTGTTCCTATCCCTGTTTTTTCCCTGTCTTTCAATGTTCCTGATTCTTTGTGCTTCTTAATTATCTCCTGCACAGTAAACCTTGCTACTTTCACCCTTTCGGGTATTTTATTCTTCGTGTAGAACGATTCTCACCCTGTCATCCATACTCAGTCAAGGAACAAGGGCCATACTCTGTAATAAATAAGCCCAGATGAAGTTAAATTTTAATATAATCAAAAACTTTTTTTTTTTTTTTTTGATAAATGGGTAATTAGACTGGAAAAAAATCATCAAGTTACATTTAAAAATGAAATTCCTTGAAAAATCATTTACTATAAAAAAAGAAAAGAAAACAAAACAAAATGGGATGAGAGAGAGAGAGGGGGGGTGGAAATTATGAAAACTGCAATGAATTGGTCAAGTAAAGGTTGAAGGAAGGAAGCAACAGGAACCACAATCAGAGCGAGGCTAGACAGAGGAGGGTCTTTCTAGCAAAACCTTTTCCTTGTTAATTTACCTGAAAACTTTCAATGCTTCTTATTGCATTTATGTCCAATTCAAGAAAAATATTGACAGTGAAGCTAATGATAAAAAACTCCAAGTACTAGCAATGACTTTCTTAACAAGTTTCTGGTTATATATCATTTATATTATCAAGTTTCCAACTTGATAATCCAAGAAACAGAATCAAAATTTCAAATTGACCAGAAAGTACAAGAGCAGCCAGTTAATCTTGGTCATTAGTGAGAAAGACACACACACACATTATATATATATATATATATATATATATATATATATATATATATATATATATATATAAATAATATGGAAATATAAGTATATATAAGTTATATAATATTGTCCTTATTTTTACTTCACATTTGGTTACCTATAATGCCATCTTTACTACAATGCTAGTCATTTCAACAAAAAAAGTATCTATTTATGATCACTTTAGTATTTATATAATTAGGAATGTCGTTAATGTAGTCTCATTTCCTTGTTCTATTTTCCTGTCCTATTTAAAGGCAATCTTTTATTTATTTTTTTCCTGTTTACAATTTACAGGGTGACAATGAGTTTCATTGTGCCTCAGGACCCACTCACAAACGAGGAAACGTTTAGCACAGGAGTCAGTATCAAAGAGGAGCCCATCGACAGTGTCACCGAAGAGACATGGTCTGGACATTAAGGAGAACCACTCGATTGTGAAGATGAAATGAGGGACGAAGTGAGTGACGTGAAAGTGAAACGTGAATGTCATATCTTTCAAATCTTCACGACCTAAGACACAAAGCAAAGGCGAAGGAATTGTGTGACTTGGTTCAGAAATGTAATGACATGTTGGGAGTGCCATTTGTGGTTGGGAAGGGGAAGCCATACAGTTGTGAGATTTGCAATAAGACATTTTCTGTGAAAAGTCACCTGGTGAGGCACATGAGAGTACATACAAAGGAAAAGCCATACAGCTGTGAGATTTGCAGTAAGGCCTTCACTGAGAAATGTACTCTTATAAGGCACATGAGAGTACATACAAAGGAGAAACCATACAGCTGTGAGATTTGCAGCAAGGCCTTCTCACATAAACAGATTATGGTGAGGCACATGAGAATACATACAAGAGAGAAGCCATTTATGAAATGATAACTCATATAATTGTTGACTAATGCCTCATAGGGGAGTACATACAAAGGAGAATCCAAACACCTGTGAGGTTTGCAATAACTTCCAGTCTATATATTTGTACATAAAGGTCACAAACTATCTAAAAGGTAGATAATACGTCCCAAGGGGGAACATGAGATTAAATGCATGATATTTCATCTAAAAGGAACATGCTTGACATTTTTGGAGAAAAATTGTCCTAAATTTTGGAGGATCTCATTTCCTGATTTATGCTGTGCATGATATTCTAAATATATATATATTATATATATATATATATATATATATATATATATATATATATATATATATATATATATATATTTATGTATGTATATATATAAATTTACATATATGTGTATATATGTATATATGTACATATACATGCATGTGTGTGTGTAGATATAGGCATATTTGCATGTATATATATTGATATATAGATATTTCCATGTATGTATTTATATGGAAATCTAGTTAAATTAAAAGAATGTTAGATTTTTTAGAAAGCAGGAAGACATTTTCCTTCATGTGAATTAATGATTACTTTAAGAATATTAAAATCATAGTTCCTGTAATAAAGTAAACTAATGCTCAACATTTTCCGTATTTTATTTTTTTCTTTCTTACATGAAAGTAATATATATATATATATATATATATATATATATATATATATATATATATATATATATATATATATATAGATATATATATATATATATATACCAATTTCAATATGTTGCACAGTATACTAGAAAATTTGGATTTAGATCAGTCACTGAAGTTCTTAAAAAAAATTATAATTGACAAACCCTGTTTACCAAAATAGCCACCAAAAGCACAGAGGCCATAGTTACTTCCTCAGATCTTTCTCAAACGACATCCAGCAGAAAACTGTGACTGACATGGGATCAACCTTCACATCCACCGGCTGTGTAACCATGCTAATCATCGGCCTATCACTCAGGTGGTGTTCCATCATCGTGGTATTTTCCACTGCTGCTCTACACACGGTGTTTTTTTCACTTTTTTGTTCAATAATCGTGGAAGTTTCCTAACCATCCATGTCCATTCCCTTCACAGTGACTGCCACAGAAGCAGAAACACACACACGCACACATAAATAGAAAAGGAAACAAATACACACATACACACAAACACACACACACACACACACACACAGAAGCAGAAACACACACACACACACACAGAAGCAGAAACAAACACACACACAGAAGCAGAAACACAAACACATAGAAAGCAGAAACACACACACACACAGAAGCAGAAACACACACACACAGAAGCAGAAACACACACACACACACAATCAGAAACACACACACACACACTGCAAGTAGAAGAACGAAGGGAAGTACAAGAAAAAAAAACACGAATATGCCGAAGGCCTTTTCTCATTTACTGTTTCATCAGGGCATATAAGACTAGAGCTACATAGAGGTATATATACAAGTACTAGGCGATCAGGTCACGTCGGTAATCAGGTGTGTGACGACCTTGGCTAGTTCGTGGCTCCCTGTTGCTGTGTTAAAGTTGTTAGTTGTGTGTATGAACGCCACTTCTACCATCTTCCTTTGTCGTGGGGTCAGTCGTTGTTTAATGATGGAGGCCTGAGACCACTTGGGGAGATGGCCGTCGGAGTCGACGTGATCAGCGAAGGCGCTCCTCTTGTGTCGTCGAAGGGCGCTGCGGTGCTGGTCGATACGTTGTTCATGGAGGCCACGTCCTGCCTCGCCTATGTATACCTTATCGCAGTCCACCAGGGCCTCTAGGTGTTCTGTCAGCTGTGAGTGAGGGATGATAATTCTGTGTGTCTTGCTCTGTGTGGTGTCCCTTCTTGATCTGGTCAATATCTTTTCTGCCTTGCATCGGAGGTGGTTGAGCAAGGCGCGAGGATAACGGAGGCGTTGGCATGCGTTGCTGACGTGTTGCATTTCCTCCTCCAGGAGCTCCGGGCTTCAGATTCTAAGTGCTCGGAGGAAGAAACCAATGACCATGCCTTCTTTGGTTCAACTGTTGTGGGCAGAGAAATCATGTATGAAATCACCAGGCCGTCAGGTCTTCTATGGATTAAGGTGTCGCGGAAAGGAAGCTGTTCATTCCTCTCCTCTTCGGTGTTGAACTGTATGGAGGGGTGCACTGCATTTAGTCTGTGGAGGAGTTCTTGAAGGTTTGTCATGGTCGGTACTACAGCAAGGATGTCATCTGCGTAACGAAGCCAGACTACATTACTCCCCACGATGTTCCGGTAATGGTCAGCCTCAAGGGTTTCCATAAACAGCTGGGCAAGGACTGCTGACAGAGGTGAGCCCATTGCAAGTCCTCGGAATTCAAACGGGCCAAACTCCACGCAGAGGCGGACGAGTGCGACATAATCACCTCTTGGCAGCGGTAGTTCATCCTCATCCATTCTTGGCAACGTTCTTTTTGCAGCTTCGATGTCTACTAATACTACAATAATGTTTTCATCTGTTGGGTACGCCTATATTATGGGCCTTGGCAATTTTTAACATTTGTAATTTCAACCTATATACATGTTCTTTGCACATCACTGATTTTTTTCTACAACATTGTATGGCTCTGCATATAACGGCTGCATTTTGTTACTCAACCCCACGTAAGGAGTACCTTTAAGATATACCCCTGTCCCCTTCTACGATTTGAGAAGGCTTGGCATAGGGTCAATCCTTTGGCCTTCTCTGGACTTATTCCTCGAGTAATTCTTCACAATTCTTAAAAATCCTTGAACCAACGATTTTCGTCTCTCGTTATTAAAAAAAGAAAAAAAAACTAGTGATTGTAACGTTTCAAAAATAAACTTCTACATTATACCAGGGAGACTTGTCCTGGGAAAAGAGCTTGTACGGAAAATGAGGGTTCCGATGCTTTAGCGTGAAAAAAAGATGTACCGTATTCCTAATGACAAATGTAGAAAATGTATGAATGAGAATGAATAACTTCACAATACAAGAGATGTATTTGACCAGTTTTGATTTCTGACTTCTGTATTTCTGACGAAGACGCAATCGAAACCGGTCAAATACATCTCTTGTATTGTGAAGATATTCATTCTCATTCAAAAAAAGGTGTCTTTTGTCACTCTATGGTAAGCAGTAGTGTAAGCTAACTCTGTCATAAAGAACATTCTTATGCTTTCCCCTTGTCCATTTGAACTTGGATGATTTAGAGTGATAGTAGGTTTGCCAATCTCCTATTCTTCTGTTGAAATATTGAATAGTATGTTTCCGAACTCCCCATCCTGCAATCAGAAATTATTTGACGGGGAAACCCAAGTAAATAAAAGTTGCTAAATGCCCTCCCGAATTCTAATGAATCCTTAGACTGTAATGAAATCGCAACGATGGGTTTTGTCTAAATAATTAGCTGAAATAGGCGGATTGAAATAGACCAGATTGATGGATTGGGTGTTGAAAATTGAGAATGGGAGAAACAAGCAGAAACACACACACACAAACATGCAGAAACACACACACACACACACACACACACACACACACACACACACACACACACGCACACACACAAGCAGAAACACACACACACACACAAGCAGAAACACACACACACACACAAGGAGAAACACACACACACACACAAGCAGAAACACACACACACGCAAGCAGAAAACACACACACACACACAAGCAGAAACACACACACACACACAAAGCAGAAACACACACACACACACAAGCAGAAACACACACACACACACACACAAGCAGAAACACACACACACAGAAGCAGAAACACACACACACACACACAGAAGCAGAACACACACACACACACACACAGAAGCAGAAACACACACACACACACACAAAAACACACACACAAACACACACACACACACACACACACACACACACACAACAAAGCAGAAAAAAACACACACACAAAAGTCGCATAATCATAAACACTACAGACTATAGAATCGTAAAGCAGAGGCCTTCAACCTATGAAGCAAGAAACACACACCACACACTCACACAAGCAGAAACACACACACACACACACACAAGCAGAACAAACAAAATCACGCACACAAACACACACACAAAACACACACGCACACACACAAGCAGAAACACACACACACACACAACAAACAAAAACACACACACACAACACACAAGCAGAACACACACACTACACTCACAAGCAGAAACACACACATCACACAAGCAGAACACACACACACACACAAGCAGAAACACACACACACACACACAAAATGGTTGCATATATCTAACACTACAGACTATAGAGTATCGGTTAAGCAGGAGTGGCCTTCAACCTATGAAGCAGAAATACACACACACACGCACACAAGCAGAAACACACCACACACACACACACACACACACACACACAAGCAGAAACACACACACACACACACACACATGATCGGATAGGAGCAAATAAGGAAGTGAAGAAGTAAAGTGTAGTGAAGTGGACTAGTGACATGACTGTAAAGTGTAAGAAAAAAAGGAAACTGTAAATGCGATGTTAACTGTGTTTTTTAATTTTTTTTTATGTATGGTTTAACTACATATGCCGATCGGAAAAATGAAATGGTTAAAGGTTTATATAATTTTTCTTTGGATCCCAGCCGTCTCAACCATACTCGTATATATATATATTCCTGTGTATACAGAGAGCGGTCAGAACCTAAGGATATCTAGAAAAAAAAAGATCTGACATAACATATCCTTACATATATATAGTAACGTTCTCATCAATGGCGATACGCTTCCTGCATGGAACAAAAATCATTAGCATAATTTAATTATTCTAATGGCTAGAAATCTCTACAGAGATCCCTTGTGCATCCTGAACGCCTGAACACCCTTAACCAGCTACTGTCCAAATTTCAAGTCCCTCGCTATGTCGCCGCACTGCTAATATCTCCACTCGATCTTAATACGATAATGTCATTCCCACATCCCAAAGTCTCTAGCCCAAATTAAGTCAGTTTACAAGTATCGTAATTCAGTCGATGTCTTTCTCAGTGTTAATTTCTGCACACAAACAGTTGCTGAATTCACTGTCATTAACTACGGTTTGAACTATATGAACTCTACTAAGATGAACCCTACCGTATGCTAGCCTTTCAAGTTGAATGGTCTGAGACTTCTTTGTATGAGGTAAATCGCACTAGTAAGACCAAAGACCATCACCTGAGGCAAACTTAAATCCTGGGGTTTATGTCAAATTGCTTAAGCTGTCTTCTTGCTTATAATGGTTCCGACATTCTCTACTTCCGATAGGACTTTTTGAAACGATAACATCATAAATGAAAATCCCGATATTCAAAGCCTTCTCAAAGGTAGGTATAAAGTGCAGATCTTGTACTAGTTTTACTAAATCTATCAACAATTCAACAACTGACAAAACCAATACACTTTGACATCTGACTTGAGCACTTTCTTAAATTCAGGTAATTTATAATCTTTCCAGTTTTTCCATTGTACGACATATATAAATATCATTATCAATGTATCTCGTTAGAAATTGTACATATGCTAAACTAAACATCACACATACTACATACACACCACCATTATAATATAACATATTAATATAATATATATAATCTATATAATATATGTATATATATGTTAGCTATAAATTTTATCATACAACGAATCTAACATTACTCACTAATATCCATAGAGTATTATATAATATATGACAATATATAATGTATCATATTATATATATTATATATATTATAATAATTATATACTATATATAATTATAATATATAATATTAATGACATATAAAACACTACATTATGAAATATGTGAAACTATCTATAGCTTCAATACTTTCATGTTTACCTATATAATATATAAATAAAGATTATATAATAATATTACAAGATTAACAGCCACATAAAAAAAAACTAAATCGTAAGTTCGAATTATATTTAGATTTCTAATTACTACGAATGATGTTCTATCATTTCGGATCTTATTCTACTACACGTGACTCGTGAATTTTGAAGTTTATATTATTATATATATTATATATATAATATATATATTATATTTATATATATATATATATATATATATATGTTTATATATATATATACATACATAATATATATATATATAATATATAAAATAATATATATTA
>NC_051429.1:4476519-4484019 GCF_015228065.2 Penaeus monodon
AAGAAAAGCAAAGGGAACGAGAGGAGAGACAAAAGGAGCGAGATCTGAAACGCGAAGAGTTAGAAGTTCAGGAGAGGGAAAGACAGCGCGAATATGAAGCGAACGAGGCCGAGAAGCAGCGTGCCCACGAGCTGGCCCTTGCTCGCGTGAGACCCGAGAACCTTTCACTCAATGACAGTCGTGATCATTACCCTAAATTAAGAATGCCTCTATTCACTGATGGTAATGATGATATTGATGATTATTTGCGTAGATTTGAGAAATTAGCTGCTTTGCAAGGATGGAATTCTAATGATTATCATATTTACCTTGGCTCACTCTTGGGAGGTAAGGCCTTGCAAATTTACGTAAGTTTGGCAGACGACATTTTGAAGGATTACAGTCAGTTAAAAGACGCGTTGTTGAAGGCGTATAACGTTGACGCTGACTCATACCGTAAAAAGTTCAAAGAAAGCAAAGTTGGTGATACTGAGACTTACGTTCAGTTAATTACGAGAATGACCCAGTATTTAGATCACTGGTTAATCATGAGTAGTGTCGAAAGGGAATACAACTCGTTGTTTGACTTTTTGATACAAGACCAGCTGTTGAGTAATTGCCCTCTTGACCTTCGCATCTTTCTCAAAGAACGGACGTTCGCAAGTACAGTGGAAATGGCTCAAACAGCAGATAGGTATCGTTGCGCCCATAGAGCTGGTAGAGGTCATAAAACACCTGTTAAAGATGAATCTGCTTATAAGAAAGATACGAATGTTCCCCTTAAGGATGTGATTTGTCACCACTGTTCCAAAGTGGGTGACATACGTCCTTCTTGCCCCGAACTTAAATTCGCGAAACCCAAGACTTCTCAGAAAGTAAATGCTGCATTTAAGGCTAATGTAAATTACGATCGCAAGTACAGTATTACGTGTGATGGATCCTTAAATGGCAAGCCAGTGAATGTACTTTTTGATTCGGGTTGCTCGTCAGTTATAGTGAAGGAATCGCTCGTGCCCGCCTCGGTCAAGCGAGGAAAGGTGGTTGCGCTGTATGACTACCTGGGGGAGCGGCGCGAATTCCCCACCGCACGTTGTCTGATTAGGAGTAAATTCCTGAATGGGTGGTTTGACGTCGTGGTTGCGCCGATAAAGTTCACGGATGTCCTCATAGGTATGGTGCCGGGGGTCAAGGCGTCGAGCGTGAACATTCCGAACACGAAAGCAGCCAAAACTCCTCAGAGGAGCGAAATTAATGCTGTTGCGACGCGGGCCGCCAAAGCGAAGGAAAATGTCGGTCCTGACAAACTAATTGTTCCCAGCTTCAAATTTGAGAACGTCTCTAAGCAAGACTTCATGGATGCTCAGTCCTCTTGCCCGTCTCTAGAACACATTCGTTCTAAGGAAAGAATTAAAGCTATTGTCACTGTTAAAAGTCGTTCGGTAAAATTCGAACGAGTAAATGGGTTGATTTACCGTATTTGCGTAAAGAGCAAACACGAACACGAAATCGGAGAGAAACAATTGGTTGTGCCCCGTAGATTTATTCCAATAATTTTGTCTATGGCTCACGATTCCCCTTTGGCAGGTCATTTCTCTCATCGAAAGACTACAGAAAAGGTATTCCATAAATTCTTTTGGCCAGGAGCAGGCGCAGAGATCAAACGCTACTGTCGCTCTTGTCATGCTTGCCAGAAAACGGTCCCTAAGGGCAAGATCAGAAAGGCCCCCATGGTTCAGATGCCAGTCATAAGCGAGCCGATTTCCCGAGTAGCGATTGATATCGTCGGGCCGATCTCCCCGCCCTCGAGCCGAGGCCACAAGTATATGTTGACCTTGATTGACATGGCCACCAGATTTCCTGAGGCAGTTCCTCTGAGAAATATCGACTCGGTAACTGTTGCTGAAGCGTTGTTAACCATTTTCGCTCGTGTAGGAATACCGAAAGAGATTCTTTCTGATCGTGGTACACAATTTAAGTCTGATTTGATGGCAGAGATCAACCGATTACTTTCTGTTAAAGCATTATACACCAGTCCGTATCACGCGTGTTGTAATGGTACCGTCGAACGTTTTCACGCAGTGCTAAAAGCTATGTTGAAAAAGCTCTGCAGCGAACGACCACATGACTGGGATCGTTACATCCCATCCGTCTTGTTTGCGTATCGCGAGATTCCTCACGATACGCTAAAATTTAGTCCGTTTGAGTTGCTGTACGGCCGTAAAGTACGTGGCCCTTTATCAATTCTGCATAATTTATGGACTAAAGATATTGATGGGGAGGTTAAGAGTACCTATCAATATGTATTAGATCTGAGATCTAGATTAGAACAATCGGCTCAACTAGCATCCGCTCATGCAGACGTGAATAGCAGAATGTACAAGACGTACTTCGACAGGAAAGCTAGAGCTCGAACGTTAAAAGAAGGGGATGAAGTACTTGTGTTGTTGCCAACTTCGCATAACAAACTAACTGTTCAGTGGAAGGGTCCCTATTCTGTTGTACGCAAGCATGAAAATGGTGTAGACTATGGAATAAAAATAAAAGGGAAAATAAGGCTTTATCATGTGAACATGCTGAAGAAATATGAAAGACGCGAAAATGGCATTTCTCACTCTCAGGTGTGCCAAGCTTGCGTGGTAGATGCTTCTGATCCCATAGATAAGAACGCTAATGGCGTATGTGATATACCCGAATTGTATAATCCTGGTAAATACGAATTTAATTTTAACTCTGAACTCTCAAATGAACAAACCTCAGAGCTAAACCATCTAATCGCTGATTTTCTTGACGTATTTGTCGATAAACCAGGCATGACCAGTACAGTAGTTCATGATATTCATTTGACTACAGAGGTTCCCGTTCATACGAAGCCTTATCCTATTCCATATCATTTACGTAACGCTTTTGACGAGGAAGTGGAAAGGATGAGGGAATTGCGAGTAATTGAACCGTCAACCTCTGCTTATTGTTCACCTGTAGTACAGGTGAAGAAGGCCGACAACTCGTGGCGCTTTTGTGTAGATTTCAGGTCTCTTAATGACATAAGCCTCTTTGACGCTGAGCCGATGCCGACCATGGAAGAAGCGTTGGGTAGTTTCGTGGGAGATTCATACTTTACGGAAATTGATCTCTGTAAGGGTTACTGGCAAATTCCTCTGAGTGATAAGGCGAAGCAGTACACCGCGTTTGCTACACAGAAGTATGGCCTTATGCAGTTTAGAAAATTACCATTCGGTTTACGTACGGCGTGCGCTACTTTCATTAGACTGATGCGTAAGGTAACTGCTGGTCTAAACAATGTTAATTGTTATTTTGACAACTTGGTTATACATAGTCAGACATTTTCTGATCATCTTTTGCATTTGAGGAAAGTTTTGGAGCGTTTACGCGAGCACGGGTTAACCGCCGGGCCAAGTAAATGTTATTTTGCTTATCCTAGCATAAAATATCTAGGATTTAATCTTAGTGATAAGGGATTAAGTACACTTCCTGATAAAGTTAGTGCCATTAAGAACATGCCTTTACCGGAGACGAAGAAGCAGTTACGCAGCTTTCTCGGAACTCTCTCGTTCTACCGAAAGTTCATTCCGAATCTGGCAAACCTCGCATATCCCCTGAATGCTTTGTTAAAGAAATTTAGTCCTAATAAACTGAATCTGACCCCTAGCCTCGTTGACAGGATTAACGAATTAAAAGATCTCTTGATGAATGCCCCTATTCTAACTTTGCCCGACTACAGTAAGACTTTCTATCTTCGCACTGACGCGAGTGATACTGGCCTCGGGGCCGTCTTGTTGCAAAGTGTCGATGGCGTCCTCGTGCCCATCGCCTACGCAAGTAGAAAACTTAAAGATCGGGAGACTCGTTACGCTGTCATTGAACGAGAAGGGTTGGCGATCGTTTGGGCGATCGAAAAATTCTATTGTTATTTGTATGGACGCGAATTTATTCTGCAAACTGATCAACAGCCATTAAAGTATATTAAAAACATGAAAAACAGCAACGGTCGGCTTATGCGCTGGTCACTCGCCCTTCAGTCACATTCATTCACAATAGAATATATAAAAGGCCAAGAAAATGTTGGAGCTGACATACTCAGCCGATGTTCTGTATAAAGTTTTGTTCTTGTTTACGTAACAACCTTACGTTATTATTAATGATAATTTAAGTTGAGTGAAACCCCACTTTTCGCTGAAATCTTGCGATTTAATTTGAATTGGGGGGCTTTGTAAAGGGTTTCTTTTAGTGATGGTTTCACTATTTTTATTATGCGTGTGTGTTTGGTGTGCGGATGAGGTGTAAGGTTCATTTGGTTCACCTCCACCCGTTCGGACGGCAGCTTCGAGTCCACCAAAGCCTCATGTCAACCATGGTCGGTGGTTGCCATTCTATGGTTTGCCACTCTATTCCGAGCTCCACACCTGAACACATTAACTGGGCTACATTTTGATAGCTGCAGCCCGCTCCACCAGTGGCTCCTTTAGGACGAATATACTCCAGGTGCCTGAATCTAAGGCTGGAAACCTTCACTCCGTTCCACCGAATATTTCACCGACTACTACTGCAATCACGAGTTTTTATTTTATCTTGTATTTGTGTGAATTGTACATTTTTGAGGAATATAACTATGAAAGTGCAATATCGTATTTAATATGCCCCGAGATGATCTATATCCCAGAGGATACCATAAAAGAACCTGTGGTTAATTGCAAATAAGAACCAAACCAAAGAAACCACGGACAATACTTATACATATATACATATATATTTATATATATTTATATATATTTATGTATGTATATGTGTATAGATACACATATATATATTTATACATATGTATGTCTATATTTGTATATATATTTATATATATGAATATATATATTTATATATATATATATATATATATATATATATATATATATATATATATATATATATATATATATATATATATATATACACATCTATACATATACATATATATATATATATATACACATTCTCATACATGAACAAATGTGTATCTACATACATGAATAAATGTTTATACACACGTATATATGTACATATATATATATATATATATATATATATATATATATATATATATATATATATATATATAATATTATATATATATATATTATATATATATATATATGTGTGTGTGTTTTGTGTGGTGTGTGTGTGTGTATGTGTGTATGTGTGTGTGTTTCATTATATATATATACATTTTATACATATACACATATATATATTATATATATATATTATACTATATATAAAATACTATATCTAATATATATTATATTGTTATATTAATATATATATATATATATATATCATAGTATATTATAATATTTTATCTATATTATAAATATATATAATATTATATATATGTACAAACACACATATCTATGTATATATGTAATTAAATATATTTATATATTTGTATATTTGTTTAGATACATATTCAATATATATTCTTCTTTTTCTCCTCCTCCTCCTCCTCTTCTCTTCTCCTCCTCCTTCTTCTCTTTGGATATATTTTGTTTACTTGGTTATCTCAGTGCCAAGGTATAGCGGATATGCAAGCCATGCCCACTGTGTGTTAGATTATTAATTTAATTTATTTGAGAGTTTAAAGGGAAAGGCATGTGTAGTCTGGCAGGGGCTGGAAAGGTAAGCTGTGTTGAGAATGAATGAGGTCGCTATTCATAAGGTAAGGTCTTGGAAGAATTAGTATTTGCGTTTTGCAAAGCATAAACCTGTTTGGTAATCTGCAGTAATGTATTTATATGATATACAGTTATGTACATTTGACTATATATATATATATATTTTAATATTATAAAATTATATATATATATATATATATATAAATATTATTTATATACATACACACACACAAAACATTCCTTGTGAAACAACCAGATCCAAGGGGTTAAGATTCTAATGCAGTCTGTGCCATGTTCATAATAAAATGATATATAAATATCTGTTTCATTGAGTTTTCCTTTAATTTTTAAGGTACAAAGGATTCTACAAAACAGCCTAAGGGGTACAGATGAACTAAAAGGCTGGACACCCCTGACCTAATGACAAACAAACTAATAGATTTTTCAGCAGCTTCCAATCATGGGGCTCTTAGATAGCAAACATAAATTAAGAAGGATCAGCATTTGGGATTTTGCTTTTATGCATAACAACACCAGACACGTAACAAGGACATGAAAGCTGGATGTTCTTCTGTGTTCCTCTCAGACTAACACAAGAACTGAGATGGAAGCTTGGTTACATGAATTCAATGGTTTATCGCTTGTGGCTCAGAGAGAAAAGACCAATACTAATAATGAATGATTTATGTGTAGATAATAACAACAATAATAAAAAGGGTATTTATAATAACAGTTATAGTAATAATAATAAAAAATCAGACAAAAGGAATGGAAACCATGGATAGATTTTGTGACAACCGAGTGTACATTTATGTGTATGTATATATATGTATATATGTATATATATATATATATATATATATATATATATATATATATAATATATATATTTTATATATAATATATATTTTGGGGTGTGGTGTGTGTGTGTGTTGTGTGTGTGTTTGTGTGTGATTTGTGTGTGAGTGTGTGTGTGTGTGTGTTTGGTGGTGTGTATATATATATATTTTATATATATATATATATATATATATATAATATTATAATATATATATATATATATATACATGTATGTATACATGTATGTGTGTGTGAGAGTATAAATATGTATAAGAATGTAATATAATTATATGAAAATATCCATATAAAATGTATATTACATTAGTTAAAAACCACACAGCCAAATCCTCACACATGCTGATGACCATTATCTAGGGAATGTAAGGATTTAATTTATAGTTTTTCATTGTAATAGACATATGGGGTATGAATGAAAATGGTAATTTCACATGCAACAAGGCATTTATGCATTTTGATTATTCTTGAACTAGAATTACATATGTATTTCTGTAGATGTAAGGGCAACGCTTCAAATATATCTAGTGGTGCATATATTCTTTTTCATTTATGCCTTTTTAAAGATGCTAACAATAATTTATCCTGAATTCTTTCTCATGGTATTAAAAAAACTACAATTGTCAACTAATATATTTCAGACATATACACAGATAAATATACACGCAGATGCAAATATAAGTGTGTGTTTTTGCATGTGGACTCGATATATCAAAAAAAAAAAAAAAACATATATATATATATTAATAAAATAAAATATATATAAAATATTATATATTAATATATATTATATTATATTACTACTATAATAAATACAAGAAGTTTCCTCCTGTAATTTTGGTCTAAAATCATGCTAAATCAAAACCTCGTGTATAAATCAGCCAACGACTTTCCACATCTGTAACTTTATTGATGAGGGGGAGAAGCATCTTCTTTAAGACTATGGACATTCGTGGCCATTTTTTCTAATCACCCCCAGTCAGTGAGG
>NC_051429.1:4491519-4504019 GCF_015228065.2 Penaeus monodon
TGTAACAAGTCTTTCGCCAGATCATGGGGTTTATAGTGGCAGGACCACGTCTCCAACCGACGGTTACAGCGTGAGATGGGACCTTTTACATGCATAATCCGGGATCGCCAACTCAGGCTATATGGCCACCTAGCTCGTTTCCTGTGGACGACCCTGCCCATGAGGTTGTCTCTCTGCGAGACAACCCTGGGTGGAGGAGACCTGTGGGACGACCCAGGAGATCAGGGCTTGGGCAGCCCCGACGAGACCTGTCGCGAGATGGGAGATGGGCCGTGGGCCTGCCTGGGGACTTGGCCTCGAGGGGTCCCTTTATGATCATGATAAGGTATGTATTATACATTTATATATAAATATATATAATTAAAAATTATAATATAATTTATAAATATATAATATATATAATAATATATATAATGGATACCCATCCATCTATCAATCTACAAATATATCAATATATCTGTATATACATGTATGTTATATACATATGTATATGTACCCATAATATGCACACACACATAGATAGACATGAAAAAATTATGATATATAAATGTTTATATATATAATATATTTATATATATATATATATATATATATATATATACTAGATATAAATTAAATATATATACAATAATATATTACAAATATAATATAAAATATATAATATAATAATAATATATATCATATATATATATAATAATACATACAATGATATATATATATATATATATAATATAAAATATTTATATAATAATATATTATAATATATATATATATATATATAACATATAATTATATATATATAAGATTTATAAAAAATATATAAGATATATATAAAAATATATTATTTTAATATATATATATTAGATATAAAATTTAAAATATATATATTATATAATATTTTAGATATATATATATATATCTCTATATATATATATATATATATTATATTATATATATATATAATAATATATATATATATATATTATATATATAATATTATATAGTATATATATATATATAATATTATTATTTTAAAATAGATATCGTGTATTTATTACACAACACACATATATATATGGAGATATGTATAAAAATTAATATTATATTATATATCTAAATCTCTTTTCTATACACCATGATAATATATATACATATAATATATATATATATATATATATATATATTATATATTTTATATATATATATATATTATATATATATTATAAAATTATATATATATATAAAGTAGATAAGTTTTGGTATATAATATATTTTATATATATATATATATATATATAAATATATATATATATATTAATAAATTTATATATATTTTAAATACATATAGATATCCGTGTATTTATGTACACAAACACACATACATATATATGGAGATATGTATAAATGGATATGTATATTATATCTCTCTCTATATATATATACACACATGAATATATATGTATGTATGTGTGTGCGTGCATATATACATACATATACACATATATACATATATATATATATATACATATATATATATATAATATATATATAAAATAAATATATAAAAGTAAATATATTAAAATATATATATAATATAATAGATATTTTATATAATATATACATATCTTAATCTATAAATACTTATATATGCATTCATTTAAGAATTCAATTAAATTTAATTCATATATATATATATATATATATTGAAATATATATATATATGAAATTAATTAATTGATATTCTTAAATGAATGATATTAAGTATATATTATAAGTATACAAATTTCACATATATTTAAATATATATTTTTTCATATAAATAAAGACATAAGTATATAGATGTAATATATGTACATATAAATATATATGCATGTATATGTGTTTGTTATATATATGTATGTATATATATGTATTTTTACATATATGTATATTTATATTCTTTTATGGAAGACTATTTGTCGAATATTACATTTTTCTTACAAGCATAAGGCGTCTCACAGTCCAGGGAGCGAATATAAGGGCCGGTGGCCATTTGTGAGTATAAGACTCACAAAAAAAGAACCAAAAAGTTCTCGGAAATCATAATTTTTTGGTGAGTTGGGAAAAATTACTGTAACATTTGATGTTGGCAACACTGATATATACTATATATCCAAATGTATACACATATACATATATATACATATAATTATGCATATAAATACCCTATATGCTACATGTGCATATATCCATATGCCCTGTATTACATTACATTTATATACATATATATAAAAACAAACACCCCATATATATAACAAAAATAATACATATATATATATACTATATAATATATATTATAAAATATATATATATATATATATATATTATATATATATAGACACATACATATAACAGTATATTACATTATTTTACACTATTCAGATACATTATATGTTTTATAACATATAATGCATATGCTATAATATAAGAATATATATATAATATATATATTATACATATAATTTTATATAATATATATATATATTATAGTATATTATATATATATATGTATACATATGTATGTATATGTAATTTTATGTATATGTATATATACTATATTATATATATATCATATATAGCATATATGCAATCTATCTACTCTATCTATCTATCTATCTATCTATCTATCTTTTATATATATTATATTATATATAAAATAATATACATTATATATATATATATGTATACATATGTATGTAATGTTTTATATGATAGTATATATACATAGATTATATATAATATATATATAATAATATAGATTAATATATGCTAAAATATATATATATATATATATATATATATATATATTTATATATATTTTATAGATATATACTATATATTATGTATATATATAAAACCATTATCATATACATTATTATGTAGTATTGTATTATATATGTATATGTTTATATCCTATATTTATATAAATACATATATATGCATATATATATAAAATTTTAATAATTTTATATATATTATATATATATACTAAGATATATATTTTATATTACATTAAAATTATTATATTATATATAATTATATATATATAAAAAATATTATATATATATTATGTCTCATATATAGTATATATATAATATATAATATATATATATATATATATATATATGATGTATATACACACACACCACACACATATATATACATATATATCGTATTTTCAAATATATAAATATATATATAATATATAATTATTTATACGCGAATGTCAATTTAATCCGGATTCAACTTACGCAAAACGACAATTTAGCCCGGATTCAACTTACGCAAACGACAGTTTAATCCGGATTCAACTTACGCGAACGACATTTAATCCGGATTTAACTTACGCGAACGGCAGCGAAGCAAAGCCTCGTTCCTTCAACACATAGAATTTTTTTCTTTTAGTGATTATTAGTTTCTTTTTTGTCTTTTTTCTTTTCGGATTTTCCGAGAGGATTTAAGGAGATTTAAGGAGAGGAGAAAGAGGTAAGTAAATGAATAAAAAAAGTAAGTAGATAGATGATAGATGGAAGGATGATAGATAGACAGATGCATAGATGAATCGATAGGTAGATAGATGGACTGATAGATGGTAGCTAGATAGATGGATGGATGGATAGATGAATAGGTAGATGGATGGAAGGATGGATGGATAGATAGAAGACAAATGGATAGATAGATAGAGGGTTGATAGATGGATGATGGATAGATGGATGGATAGATATTTTATAATAGATGGAGGATAGATAGATGAATAGGTAGATGGATGGATAGATGGATAATTAGATAGATAAAAAGATAGAGTAAATAAATTGATTAATATTTTGTTTATTATTTATTTATTATCCTTTATTCATTAACTTTTTATTAATTATCATTTATTATTATTTTTTATCTACTATCATTTTATTTTTTATTTTTGGGTTTTTTATTGTCATTTATTATTTTCTTTTTGGTAGTTATTATTTTATTATTTACTATTCTATTACTTATCATTTTATATGTATGACTATTTCTTTTATTTATTAATTTGGCAAGATAAGTAAGATTTCTGATTGGGTTTTCCTTATTCAATAAAAGAAGCCAAGTCAAAAAATTATATTAAGCCTTGGTATAGATATTTATAAAATTTTAAAGTAATTTAAAATATTTTTAGATGCGATAGAGTGATTGACTGATTTTTTGATTTATTATTGATTTTAATTTCTAGATGCGATTGAGCGATTTTCATTTTTAGATGCGATTTATTGATATTAAGCCTTGGTTTAGATATTTTTATATTTGATAGTAATTTTTTTTTTTTTTTAGATTTCGATTGAGTGTCAATAATAGGTTGTTGCTCCTGTTGGCGCTCCAGCAAAGAACAAAAACCTACGCTGTGTTAAAACCAGCAAAATAGGAGGTCTTTTATGCTAATTCTGGGTAATTCTAGAGGAAATGAAATTATTGTTGTTTTATTTTCTCTCTTCTATATTTTTCACCATTTGTTATAGAACATCGCACAGGTTTGTTGTTCTTTGCTGCAGCACCAACAGGAGTGATAACATATTGTATGCTAATTCCAGAGGAAATGGAATCATTTTTATTTTTTTCTCTCTCCTATGTTTTTCTCTTGCAATATGTAGAACAAGTGTTTTTTTTTTTCTTTTTTTTTTTTTTTGGTGGGTGGTGGGAGGAGGAGGAGCAGGTGTATAACAGTAAATAAAAATCACATTTTAGGTTAAGACAAGCCAAAATTTCACACAGAAACCACACAACACCACTAAAAAGGATCTATAATTGTAAAAAATCACATTTTGGCTAAAGATAATCTAAAGATTCTTGCAAAATACACCTAAAACTGTTAAATAAAGATCATAGTATGAACTTCAAAAACTTTCCTAGCCTAGCCTAGAAGGTGAGTGCATTTACCTAACATAATTATCTTAATTAACTGGAGGGTAAAAAAAAAGAAAAAAAGAAAATGGATGTAGATGCATTGGTTTCTGTTGAATATGCACTCTTCTTTGCACTCAGGGTGTTCTAATCTCTTTGGATTAATCTAGAAATAAATAAGTTAATATAATTAAATATATATATATATATATATATATATATATATATATATATATATATATATATTAGAGATATATGTATATATTAATTTAATTAATCTTTACCATATGGAGAGAGAGAGATGGGGGTAGGGAGAGAAAGAGAGGAAGAGAAAGAGAGAGAGGAGAAGAGAGAGAGAGAGAGGGGGGAAGAGAGAGAGAGAGAGAGAAGGAAAGAGAAAGAGAGGAGTGATAGCAAAAAGGAAAGAGAGAAAGAGAGAGAGAGAGAAGGAAAGAGAAAGAGAGGAGTGATAGGAAAAAGGAAAGAGAGAAAGAGAGAGAGAGAGTCAAAGTCAAAGTCAAAACACTTTATTCCATTAAATTACAATGGTTATTCTTTACATAAATACATTTATATTTACATCTGTGTATTTAAGAGTGTTCTTTTAACTTCTTTTTAAAATTACAGAAGCTCTTAATGTCGCTTATATTATCTGGTAGCATGATTCCATGGGTCCACGTATTTCCATTTGACATGCCCCTGTATAGGTATTTGATCTCTTAACAGAAAGAGAATTTACTAGACGTATCTGGACACCTGATGTGTTCCCTACAGTTTCCAAGGTCATTAACCACTTCGGATAATTCCCATGAATGAGTTTGTAAATGAATACACTTGTGTCATTGCTGCATTTAGAATGGACTTTTAACCTTCTTAATTTTTTGATATGTGGGGTGATGTGATCAAGTTTACTAATATTACCTAGTGCAACTCTGGCAGCAAAGTTTTGTTATTTTTGCAATTTTTGCATCTGGGTTTTGTTAGTTGATCCCAAATGTTTGAACAATAGTTAATTATGCTTAGAGCTAGAGTTTGCACAACCATGATTCTAGTTTCATTAGTGATTTGTCTTCTTATGTGATTAAGATATACCAGGGTACCCACTACCTTCCTGTGTATTTTGTCAATGTGTGGTTCAAATGTCATGAATCTGTCTAGATCAAATTCTATGGCTGCGTCATTGGGAATTCTAGCTATGTTCTGCCGACTACCTCTGAATATACATTGAGTTTTATGTGGATTTAGTTTAAGGCCATTTGTGTCAAAATATAATTTTGCTTGTGTAAGAGTATGTTGGGTGTTTCTTATTAACGTATTTAAGTTGTTTACTGAGTCTCTATGAAGAAACTGTGAACCATCGACGTACTGCACTAGAAGGCAGTTATGGACTATTGTTGATAAATCATTATGAAAATTGTAAATAGGATCAGACCTAAAATAGAGCCTTGCAGAACACCAAAAGGTACTTGTTGTTTTGATGTTTTGTTTTGATGGGTCCTTGTATCTAAATAACTTTTAAACCAAAAGGTATCAATTTTATAATTGACTAATTTGTTAAGGAAAATTTCATGGTTGCCACTATCAAAAGCCTTAGAAAGGTTGCATAATGTGAGCAAATTTACCTGATTTGTTATTATAAATCTCATCAGTAATTTGTAGGAAAGCTGTTTAAGTAGATAACTTATTTCTAAAACTATGTTGTGTTTTTTTATAATAAATTATTGGCCTCCAGGAAACTCGTTAGTTGATTTGCTACAATTTTTTTTTCAAGAATTTTGGATAATATAGGGAGTATAGTAATAGGGCGAAAATTATTTACATTGTTTGTATTCCCTGATTTGAAAATTGGAGTTGCTATACCATGTTTCCAAAGCGACAAAAAGACACCACTAACCAGAGAGGTGTTAATAATTACCATCAAATAATGTACAGTTGCGTGGACTCTCTCTGATAACGCACAGAGCAATAATGTCTGTTCCTACAGCATTTGTTTGGCGAAGGTGTTTTATTACTAAGATGATTGTTTCTACTTCTACTGGTTGTGGTCTGAAAAAATTAGTTGTAAGCATTGTACGATCTGTGTTTTGTTGTAATGTAGAAGCAACTGTTTGCTCATAAGTTAGTTTTCCAATTCTTGAAAAAAAAAGTCATTAAAATGGTTTGTTGTTTGTATGGGCTTTGTGCAATCATTAGTGAGGTGTTTGTTGTGAGGCACTAGTGTTTTAACAATTTTCCATGTTTTATTAGAGTTGTCCTTATATTTCAGTGAATTTATTTCTGAAGTAATTTGTTTTGATGTTGAATTAACAATTTAAAATTTTCTTTTTGACTTTATAATCTGCCTGAAGGACGGCTCATTTCTGTTACTTTTAAGGGCTTGGTGGGCATTGTTTCTATCGCTAATGGCTCTCTTCATGTCCTCAATTATCCATGGAGCAGGGACATCTGATAGTTTGTGTATGTAGGGAGCCAGTGGACAATGCTGCTTTGAATAACTTCCGTGAGGATAGTTACTTGGTTGTTTACATTATCTGTCAGTGACATATTTGATAGAGTGATTCTTTAGACAAGATAAGCTCGCAGAAGATTGAGGGTCATAGTGTTTGAAATTGTGAAAAGTTTTTATTACTGGTGATTGCTTTGTTTTCTTTATATTTAACGTCACCGTGATAAGTTCATGGTCAGCAACATGACAAAGAATGACATCGAAGTGGAGAATGATGTCTGATCTGTAGTTATTATCAAAGCCAATAGAGAAGAGGTGTTTTCTATAATTCGTGTAGGTTCATCTATTATTTGTTCTAATTTATTTTTCTTAATCGTCTTAGCCAACTTCGCTTTAGATTTTGTTAAGTCATCATTTAGGTCACCTAAAATGAAAAGCGGTTTCTGTTTTCAATACATTTCTCTAAAAAACTTTTCAAAGTATTCAAAAGATTCCGAGGTAGCATGGGTGTGCCTATAGACAGTGCCAGTATTGTAGTAAGGAAGCATGTTCCTTCGTACGGTAACTCAGACATCTTCTACAGCAGTATTGTTAACAGCTGTACAGATGTCCTGTTTGACTTCAGGGTATCCCTACATATACACGTATCCTCCTCTTGAGCCATGTTTCTCTTGTGTATAAAATGTATATTGTTCTCTCCTCAAATAACATTTTGATTTTAAAATGAGAAAGAGAGAGAGATGAAGAGAAAGAGACGAAGAGAGAGAGAGACATTGGGTAGGGAGAAAAAAAATATATATATATATTAATTTTATTAATATTTATCATCTGGAGAGAGATAGAGAGATGGGGGTAAGGAGAAAAAGAGAGGAAGAGAAAAAGAGATAGAGAGAGATGAAGAAAGAGAGAGAGGGAAAGAGAGATACATAGATAGATAGATGGAGAGAGAGAGAGAGTTATTCAATGATCTGAATTTTTCAAAGATATGAGTTATTCAAATAAAAAAAATATATATGCTTTGGACCATTATATATATATATATATATATATATATATATATATATATATATATATATATATTGGACCATTTTGTTATGCTGAACAAGATTTATAAGGTGTCATACTATTGAGGAAATTCTGAGCATATCTAATATGTTTAATCATTCATCTGTCATAGAGAATCACTTATTGGTATTAAACCTTTTTTGGTGAGAAGCCAAACCAGGCTGGTCATAGACAAAACTCTGTCTGTGCAAAAAATATCTTTGGATTAACAATCTTCTGTATTTATGTGGAAAGTGATGTAAACCTTTTTTTATGTTGAATATCAAGACATTTATATGTATATATTTTTATATATGCTTTTATATATATGCATGCACTGTATATATTCATACATATATGCATATACACATAAATCTAAATATTTCTCAATAAATATATTATATATATATATATATATATATATATATATTATATATATATTTATATATATATATATATATATATATATTATAATATATATATAATATATATATATATATAATATATGTTTATATTATAATATATAATATATATATTATATATATATTATAATATATATATATATATATACATATTATATATTATATATATATATATATATATATATATATATATATATATATATATTATAATATATATATATATTATATATATATATATATAATATATATATATATATATTTTATATATATATATTTTAATTTTAATATATATTGGGGGAATTTTGTGTGGGTGTTTTTTTTGTGTGTGTGGGGGTGGGGAAAAAAGGGGCTATCACCCTTTAGTACAAGGGTAAAACAAGGTAGTTATACTTTTTAAAAGGGGCCAACTTTTTATTTTGAGGGGTTGACACCACGAATATAAAAACCACGCCATTTTGGTTAACGGGTTTTGGGGCCCGCGCGGAGGTCAGGGTAAAGCTGCCCGGAAGGGGGCGGAGCTGCCCTTAGTGCGGGGGTAGTTTACACAAAACCCCCGGGGTAAAACCGAGGCCCAGTTTATAAAATTTGACCTCCCCCCCTTCGCTGAGCGGGTGGTTTTTTTTTTGGGGACATTTGGATCCACGTGGAAAACGGGCCACGGTCCAGGGTTTTATAAAAATTTAAATTATAAAATCCTGAAACGAAATAGAATTTCCACATTTTATTTTGCCGGGCCCACCTATTTGCGCGCCTCCCCCCTCGAGGCCCCTTCAAGGGTGCCTAACTTGGCGGGTTCGTTCTTTTCTCGTGGGGTTGCCCGGGTTTCCCCCCCTTCGGGGCTGCTCGCCCAGTTGTCCTCATCCCCCTTTTGGTCCCTGGGGAAAATCTCCCTCGTCCTCGATTATCCAAAAAGTCCTGAAAGCTCGCACGGGTTCCCCCTTTTGACTTCAGATTCGTCTTGACCCCCCTTCGAAGTCCGGGCCCCAGGCAAAATCGGGGGCCGTCCTCGTCCCCCACGTCCTCACGATCTCGCCAGGCCTTTTTTTCTCGGTCCCACGCCTTTTCGAAATTTTTTCTTTCGCCCGGAAATTTAGGGGCCCGTCGGGGCAGGGGGGGGCATCTCGGGGCGTCTTATACCTGCGCTACGAGCCCCTGGGGGACCGGATCTGCAGGCGCCCCGCCGGGGCGTCCCCCTATGCACAGCATTCTGGGGCGACGGTCCCCGGGGCCCCCAAGGGTGCGGGTTCCCCGGGATGTACGGGGAGCCCTGGCAGGCAAAATTTTTTCTGACGAAAACCCCGGGCCGTGGGCCTATGGCGATCTTCGATGACGTCCTTTTACAGCAATCCAAAGGGCCCTCCTTCGGGCCTTTGTCGGCCCGACGCAATATAAATCGGGGACCCCAGTTTATACACGAAAGGGGCCAAAGATTTTAAGAGAAAAAAAAAGGCAACAGAGAAGTGGGGGGGGAAATTTACCACTAGCGGGTTATTAAATAATTTTTTAGGGTTTTTTAATTTTGGTTTTTAACTTTTTTTCGTCTTTTTTTTTTTCTTTTTTGGTTTTTTTTCAAAAAGGGTAAAGAAGAAATTTTAAAGAGGGAGATGTCAGTAGGGGTTTCCGCTTTAAAACCCTATTTGAACTACCATCATCTCTGATAGATATAAAAATAGAAAAGGGGAAAACGACTCGGCGCCCCGCAAAGATCTTTTTTTAACCATTTCGTCACACAGATAAAATAGATGTAGTTTGTACACAGCCAGGGGACAGACAAAATTGCGGGCAAAAAGAGATAATCTTTACCCCGGGGCACTAAGACAATGAAAAAGGGCCCCCCCCCCCAGTTTTTTTTTACCCTGTGTGGGTGGAGTGAGTTTGAATGTGTGGGGTTAGCTTGTGAGTGACGCTATCTTTAATAAAGGGGAAAGCGAAGTCCCCTCACACAGAAAAATAAATCACAAACCCTTTTTAAAACGTTCCATAAAAAGACTGAAGTAAATTAGCAATGCTAGCTTTTTAAGATTATTTCAAATACCACATTAATCAACATATAAGATATGCGACAGAATGAAACGCATGAATGAAGTGCATGAAAAAATATTCGCCAATTTTTTATCAAGCAAATCCCTTTTTTTCGGGGTCCCGAAATCTGGGAAATGCCGAGGTACATGTCTAGCTTTGCACGTCAGACTTCAAAAAAAATCAAAAAAAGGGGGATCCTATTTCCCAAAAAGGCCCTATATTGGGCTGAAGCGAAATTGGCCAGGGGAAAATAAATCCCTTTCTCTCTTCTGTGTATCGTTAAAGGGGGCTCGCAAAATTCCCGGGAAAGGTTTAATTTACGAATCACACAAACGCTTTTGGGGGGTTTCCCAAAACTGCAAGCGACTTCAAAAGGGTGAGGGAAAAGGGGTTTTAATTTAACGAAAATGATTCTAGCTTAAACCCTGTCCACATTTTAAATTTAAAGGACGTAACCGCGGGGCCCCCGACTCAAAGGGGAAACCCAACGAAAAGAATAACTTTTTGGAATTGCACCCAATTTTCCCAACGATGGGGCGAGATCTTTAAAGGGGTTTTAACCCCAAAACCCCCCCGGGAATTGGGCCCCAATTCTGTTTCACTATGATTAAAAAAAGGGAAGATCCTCGCTATATTTAAACTAATGAATTTTTTAAAGAAATTTTTTGTTTCATACTTTTGTTCTAGCGCCGATAGAACGGTCACCAAAAAGCAAAGTAACAATGATCATCTGACCCCCCACCCCCCCCGCCACCGAAAGGGGAAAAAAAAAGTGAAGGGCAGGTCAAATTTTTTTAAACCCAAAATGACCGCAAAAAAAAGAAAAGGGGAAAGGGCCGGTCGGGGGCGAAAGGGGTTTGGAACGAGATAAAATGAAATTTATAAATTTTGGGGATAAGAAAAATCACGAATGCGTTAAATTCGTTTTGGGGAAAAAATATAAAAACTCTAAAAAAGAGAGAAAATAATTAATTACTTAAATAACGAACGATATTCATGTTTTTTTGATCCAATAAATCGATCGACGGAAATTTCCCATCTGAGGGGGAAAAATTTGGAAACGTGCCCTTTGCTGTCCTTAGAAACCCATTCCCAAAAAAACAAAAGGGTTAAAAAATGTATTTGGGGGAAGGGAAAGGGGAAAAAAAATAAGAAAGGGGCCCCAAAAGTGTACTTACGTGTTTTTTTTTTAGCCATGTTTTAACATCGAGCCGGGAAATTTTTTTCGGGGATTTGCGTTCATGGGTTTCGACCGGGAAAAAAACAGTGGCCCCCCTGCCACCGCTATAACGGGTATTGTACTCTGTAAAAGGGGCTGACAGGGGGCGCAAAACCACGTAAAGGGGTGACACACCATTACTACGACGCTACGACTTGTTTTAAAGGGTCAAAAAGGGGCCGCCCTGGAGGACACGGCAGCTGCCCGGGGAGAGGGCGGAGGACCTACCGCGCGGTCGCTTTGGGCACGAACTCCCCCGGGGGGAGGGGAGAGCTGACCCTACCGCCGGGCGGTAGCTTTTCACGGAATCCCTTTCAAACAGGTCCGTTTTAAAATTTTGACCCCCGCCCCCGCTGAGCGGGGGGTCTTTTTTTGGGACATTTGGATCCACTGGAAAAAAGCCACGTGGTCCAATGGTTATAGAAAAAAAGAA
>NC_051429.1:4509019-4511519 GCF_015228065.2 Penaeus monodon
TTTCTTTTATGAATACATATATATATTCATCAGCAATATGTTTATATATATATATTATATAATATATATATATATATATATATATATATATATATATATATATATATATATATATATATATATATATATATATATATATATATATATATGTATATTTATATATGTATTTGTTTAAATATATTATATATGCGTATAGTTATGCATATGTGTTAAAGATTTAAAATTTTTGGCATTAATGTTAATGTTGACTGTTATTTTGGTTCTATTTTCCATTTACAGGGTGATGATGATGTCTTCGGCCCTACTCACAGGCAAGGAAATAGTTGGCACAGGAGTCAGTGTCAAAGAAGAGCTCAGCGATGATGTCACTGAAGATACATGCCTGGAAATTAAAGAGGAGCTACTTGATTATGGAGATGAAGCGAGAAATGATGTGTTAACATGAATATAATACATGAAAGTCATTTCTTTCATAACCTTCCTGATCTAAGACGTAAGGCACATGCAAAAGATTTATGTAACTTGGTTCAGGATTGTAATGACATGTCAAAAGTGTCATTTGGGGCTAAGGACTGTGGGAAGCCGTGTTCATCAGATGGGGTTCAAGTGATGTACGAGGGAAGACTGAAGGAGGATACACAACTAAAATTGGAATCCACAAGGAAATGTTTTGAATGTCAGGTGTGTGGCAAGGAATTGTCTAAAGAGAGTCACATCAGGATTCACATGAGAGTCCACACAAAGGAGAAGCCATACAACTTTGATATTTGCAATAAGACATTCCCATCCAAAAGTGATCTTGAAAGGCACGAGAGCTGCGAGATTTGCAACAATGCATTCTCATGTAAAAAGAATCTGTTGAGGCACATGAGAACACATACAAAGGAGAAGCCATACAGCTGTGAGATTTGCAATAAGGCCTTCTCTGAGAGAGGTAACCTAGTAGCGCACATTAGAGGACACACCAAGGAGAAACCATACTGCTGTGAGATTTGCAACAAGTTCTTCTCATATAAATCTAGTCTAGAGACTCATGGGAGAAGGCATAGAAAGGAGAAGACATACAGCTGTGAAATTTGCAAAAAGGCCTTCTATTTGAAAAGTCGTGTAGTAAGGCATATGAGAGTGCATACAAAAGAGAAACCATGCAGCTGTGAGATTTGCAATAAAAACTTCTCACAAAAATCTGTTCTAGTAATCCACATGAGAGTACACACAAAAGAGAAGCCATACAGCTGTGAGATTTGCAATAAGGCCTTCTCATACAGAGGTGGTCAAGTAAGCCACATGAGACTTCAAACACAGGAGAAATCATATAGCTGTGAGATTTGCAATAAACACTTCTCAAATATATCTAACCAAATACAACATATGGGAATACATACGAAGGAGAAGCCATACAGCTGTGAGTTTTGCAATAAGGGTATCTCATAGAAATCTAGTTTAGTGAGATATAAGAGTACATACAAAAGAGAAGCCATACTACTGTGAGATTTGTAATAAGGCCTTTGCTTTGAAAGGTAATTTAGTAAAGCACATAAGAGTACATACAAAGGATAGGCCATAAGCCAGATGCATCTTAGATATTAAAAGTTATCTTTTTTCTGATTTGTGTTGGATATGTTATTTTTAATATGTAATTTTGTCAAGTTTGATCAAGTTTTAGTCATTATGATTTCTGTTTAGTCTCCATAGACTTTTTATCTACATGCAATGCTGTCCCTGACCAGGGGTGATTGGAAAGTTGGCCACGAATGTCCACAGTGTTCAAAGAAGATGCTCCTCCCCTTCATTAAAAAAAGTCATAGATATGGAAGTCGATGGCTGATTTATACATGAGTGTTCTGACTT
Organism: Penaeus monodon; assembly: GCF_015228065.2. Classification (NCBI taxonomy): domain Eukaryota; kingdom Metazoa; phylum Arthropoda; class Malacostraca; order Decapoda; family Penaeidae; genus Penaeus; species Penaeus monodon. The sequence goes on from NC_051429.1 coordinate 4,510,871, forward strand.
CTAGCATGATTTTAGATCAAGATCACAGGAGGAAACTTCTTCTATTTTATATAAAGTAGTATGTGATTTTTTTTTTTTTTACGAAATGTAAGTGCATTCAAGGAGATGATTTTGATATATACGAGTCAACATGCACAAACACACATATTTTCATCTGGGTATCTATTTATCTGTGCATATCATGAAATATATTAATCGGCAATCCTACCTTTCTCATGCCATAAGAAAGAATACAATATGACTTATTGTTAGCATCTTTATATAAGTATAAATGAAAATGAATATATATACCACATGAGATATATTGGAAAGTTGCATTACATCTTTAGAAATACATTTGTACTTCTAATTTAGATATAACCATTAAATGCCTTGGTTGCATGTGAAGCTATCCATTCTCATCCATACCTCATATCTCACAGACACACACACACACACACACACATTATATATATATATATATATATATATATATATATATATATATATATATAATATAATATACATATACTAACATATATATATAATATTATATATATATATATATATAATATATACATATATATATATATATATATATACTCATATATATATATATATATATATATATATATATATATATATATATATATTAATCATATAATATACT
>NC_051429.1:4518692-4521192 GCF_015228065.2 Penaeus monodon
TAGATGGATAGCTAGATAGATGGATGGATGGATAGATGAATAGGTAGATGGATGGAAGGATGGATGGATAGATAGATAGACAAATGGATAGATAGATAGATGGGTTGATAGATGGATAGATGGATAGATGGATGGATAGATATTTTAATAGATAGATGGATGGATAGATAGATGAATAGGTAGATGGATGGATAGATGGATAATTAGATAGATAAATAGATAGAGTAAATAAATTGATTAATATTTTGTTTATTATTTATTTATTATCATTTATTCATTAACTTTTTATTAATTATCATTTATTATTATTTTATTATCTACTATTCATTTTATTTTCTATTTTTGTTATTTATTGTCATTTATTATTTTCTTTTTGGTAGTTATTATTTTATTATTTACTATTCTATTACTTATCATTTTATTATGTATGACTATCTTCTTTTATTTATTAATTTGGCAAGATAAGATAAGATTTCTGATTGATTTCCTTATTCAATAAAAGAAGCCAAGTCTTAAAATTATATTAAGCCTTGGTTTAGATATTTTTATATTTGATCGTAATTTAAAATTTTTTTAGATGCGATTGAGTGATTGACTGATTTTTTGATTGATTTATTGATTTTAATTTCTAGATGCGATTGAGCGATTTATTCATTTTTTAGATGCGATTTATTGATATTAAGCCTTGGTTTAGATATTTTTATATTTGATAGTAATTTTTTATTTTTTAGATGCATTGAGTGCCAATAATAGGTTGTCGCTCCTGTTGGCGCTCCAGCAAAGAACAACAAACCTACGCTGTGTTAAAACCAGCAAAATAGGAGGTCTTTTATGCTAATTCTGGGTAATTCTAGAGGAAATGAAATTATTGTTGTTTTATTTTCTCTCTTCTATATTTTTCACCATTTGTTATAGAACATCGCACAGGTTTGTTGTTCTTTGCTGCAGCACCAACAGGAGTGATAACATATTGTATGCTAATTCCAGAGGAAATGGAATCATTTTTATTTTTTTCTCTCTCCTATGTTTTTCTCTTGCAATATGTAGAACAAGTGTTTTTTTTTTCTTTTTTTTTTTTTGGTGGGTGGTGGGAGGAGGAGGAGCAGGTGTATAACAGTAAAAAAAAAATCACATTTTAGGTTAAGACAAGCCAAAATTTCACACAGAAACCACACAACACCACTAAAAAAGGATCTATAATTGTAAAAAATCACATTTTGGCTAAAGATAATCTAAAGATTCTTGCAAATACACCTAAAACTGTTAAATAAAGATCATAGTATGAACTTCAAAAGCTTTCCTAGCCTAGCCTAGAAGGTGAGTGCATTTACCTAACATAATTATCTTAATTAACTGGAGGGTAAAAAAAAAGAAAAAAAGAAAATGGATGTAGATGCATTATTTTCTGTTGAATATGCACTCTTCTTTGCACTCAGGGTGTTCTAATCTCTTTGGATTAATCTAGAAATAAATAAGTTAATATAATTAAATATATATATATATATATATATATATATAATATAATATATATATATATATATATATATATATATATATATTAGAAGATATATGTATATATTAATTTGATTAATCTTTACCATATGGAGAGAGAGAGATGGGGGTAGGGAGAGAAAGAGAGGAAGAGAAAGAGAGAGAGGAGAAGAGAGAGAGAGAGAGGGGGGAAGAGAGAGAGAGAGAGAGAGAGAAGGAAAGAAAGAGAGGAGTGATAGCAAAAAGGAAAGAGAGAAAGAGAGAGAGAGAAAAAGGAAAGAGAAAGAGAGGAGTGATAGGAAAAAGGAAAGAGAGAAAGAGAGAGAAGAGAGTCAAAGTCAAAGTCAAAACACTTTATTCCATTAAATTACAATGGTTATTCTTTACATAAATACATTTATATTTACATCTGTGTATTTAAGAGGTGTTCTTTTAACTCTTTTTAAAATACAGAAGCTCTTAATGTCGCTTATATTATCTGGTAGCATGATTCCATGGGTCCACGTATTTCCATTTGACATGCCCCTGTATAGGTATTTGATCTCTTAACAGAAAGAGAATTTACTAGACGTATCTGGACACCTGATGTGTTCCCTACAGTTTCCAAGGTCATTAACCACTTCGGATAATTCCCATGAATGAGTTTGTAAATGAATACACTTGTGTCATTGCTGCATTTAGAATGGACTTTTAACCTTCTTAATTTTTTGATATGTGGGGTGATGTGATCAAGTTTACTAATATTACCTAGTGCAACTCTGGCAGCAAAGTTTTGTTATTTTTGCAATTTTTGCATCTGGGTTTTGTTAGTTGATCCCAAATGTTTGAACAATAGTTAATTATGCTTAGAGCTAGAGTTTGCACAACCATGATTCTAGTTTCATTAGTGATTTGTCTTCTTATGTGATTAAGATATACCAGGGTACCCACTACCTTCCTGTGTATTTTGTCAATGTGTGGTTCAAATGTCATGAATCTGTCTAGATCAAATTCTATGGCTGCGTCATTG
>NC_051429.1:4526192-4528482 GCF_015228065.2 Penaeus monodon
TTGCACGTCAGACTTCAATAAAACTCAATAACGGGGGGATCCTATACCCAAATGCCGTATATGACTGAAGCGACTCGAGCCAGGAATATAATATCCTGCTCTCTTCTGCGTATCTGTAATGGGCGCTCGCAAAATTCCCGAAGGATATATAATTCACGAATCACACAAACGCTTGGGGGGTACCCAAAACATGCAAGCGACTTCAAGAGGGTGAGAAAGGTGTGATTAATAAGCGAATAATGATTCTAGCTTAAACCCTAGTCCTACATTAATTAACGGACGTAACCGCGGGTCACACCGACTCAAAGGGAGCCGAACGAACGAATAACTTCGGTTTATTGCACCTATTCTCGAACGACGGAGCGCAGATCTATTAGGCGTTTACGCAACCCCGGGGCAATATCGGGCAATTCTGTGCACTATGATATGAGGGAAGATCCTACGCTATATTCAAACTAATGAATTTTAATGAATTTCCGTTACATACTTCGTTCTAGCGCCGATAGAACGTGTCACCAAAAAGCAATGTAACAATGATCATCTGACCCTACCCCCGCCGCCACCGACCGGGAAAAGAGAAAGTGAGGTCAGGTCAACCTTTTTCTAATTCAAAGTGACCGCAAAAGAAAGAAAAGGGAAGGTCAGGTCGGGCGCGAGGGTTAGGAACGAGATAAAATGAAATGATATTCGTGATAAGATAAAATCACGAACGCGTTAAATTCGTTGCAGATGAAACAATATAAATCTCTAAAAACGAGAGAAAATAATTAATTACTTAACTAACGAACGATATTCATGTTTATTGATCACATACTCGATCGCACGGAAATGCGATCTGAGGTGGAAGAATAGTGGAGAACGTGCCATTTGCTGTCCTTAGCACCTATTAACCCAACAAAAAACAACGGCTTAACACATGTATGGGAGAAGGAAGGGAAAAGAAATAAGAAAGGGGCCCAAACGTGTACTTACGTGTTTTTTTCTTAGCCATGTCTTGAAGCGGTCGAGCGGATTTTCTTCGGAGATTTGCGTTCATGCTGCGAGCCGGAAGGACGCAGCGCCACCCTGCCACCAGCTATAACGGGTATTCGTACTCTAGTACAGTGGCTGACAGGGACGCAAAACACACGTAAAGGGGTGAACACACGCTACGACGACGCTACGACTTGTCTAAAGGGTCAAAAGCGCCGCGTGGAGGACACGGTCAGCTGCCCGGAGAGAGGGCGGAGCTGACCTACCGCGCTGGTCGCTTGACACGAACTCCCCCGGAGGGAGGCGAGAGCTGACCCTACCGCGTCGGTAGCTTGGCACGGACTCCCGGTCAAACGAGGTCAGATATAAAATGTGACCTCCGCCCTCGCTGAGCGGGTGGTTCTTATTTGGGACATTTGGATCCACGTGGAAAACAGCCACGTGGTCCACTGGTTATAGAAATAGAATTATCCACATCCTGTAACAGAAATAGAATTATCCACATCTTATAGTGTGTGTGTGTGTGTGTGTGTGTGTGTGTGTGTGTAAGTGTGTGTGTGTGTGTGTGTGATGTGTGTGTGTGTGTGTGTGTGTGTAAAAATATACATATGTTTATATATATGTATAAATATTTATGTGTATATAAATAAATATATGTTTCATTTTTTATACTTGTATATATATATATATATATATATATATATATATATATATATATATATATATATATATATATTTATATATATTGTAATATGATATATATATATATATATATATATATAATATATATATATATATGTATAGTATATAATTTGCAATATACATAAAAAACTATATATGTATGTTCATATATGTGTATATATATTTATACATAAGTATAAGTAAATAAGTTGCAGTGGCCGAATTGTTAGAGCATCGGACTTAAGACTGTCACAACGGCAATCTGAGTTCGAGGGTTCGAGTCACCGGCCGGCGAGTTGTTCCTTTGGGCAAGGAACTTCACCTCGATTGCTTACCTAGCCACTGGATGGGCAAGCCAGCCAAGTCAGTGACGGTCCCAGAACGGGGTAAATAGAGAAGGTGACTCGATAAAAACACCGGACGGAAGGCAACGGCAAACTACCGCTCTAAATTGCCAAGAAAATCATGGAAAATGTATGATCACCAACGTCCTTGTTTAATACAGGGCACTTAAAGAAGATGAAGATATATGTATATATAGACATCTATACATATATACCTTTATTTATATACACTAATACAATATACATTTATATATATGTATTTATACGTTTGACATATAATTTAAAAATTATAA
>NC_051429.1:4531082-4536082 GCF_015228065.2 Penaeus monodon
TGTGTGTTTGTGCATGTTGACTCGTATATATCAAAATCATCTCCTTGAATGCACTTACATTTCGTAAAAAAAAAAATTACATACTACTTTATATAAAATAGAAGAAGTTTCCTCCTGTGATCTTGATCTAAAATCATGCTAGAAGTCAGAACACTCATGTATAAATCAGCCATCGACTTCCATATCTATGACTTTTTTAATGAAGGGGAGGAGCATCTTCTTTGAACACTGTGGACATTCGTGGCCAACTTTCCAATCACCCCTGGTCAGGGACAGCATTGCATGTAGATAAAAAGTCTATGGAGACTAAACACAAATCATAATGACTAAAACTTGATCAAACTTGTCGAAATTACATATTAAAAAGTAACATATCCAACACAAATCAGAAAAAAGATAAGTTTTAATATCTAAGATGCATCTGGCTTATGGCCTATCCTTTGTATGTACTCTTATGTGCTTTACTAAATTACCTTTCAAAGCAAAGGCCTTATTACAAATCTCACAGTAGTATGGCTTCTCTTTTGTATGTACTCTTATATCTCACTAAACTAGATTTCTATGAGATACCCTTATTGCAAAACTCACAGCTGTATGGCTTCTCCTTCGTATGTATTCCCATATGTTGTATTTGGTTAGATATATTTGAGAAGTGTTTATTGCAAATCTCACAGCTATATGATTTCTCCTGTGTTTGAAGTCTCATGTGGCTTACTTGACCACCTCTGTATGAGAAGGCCTTATTGCAAATCTCACAGCTGTATGGCTTCTCTTTTGTGTGTACTCTCATGTGGATTACTAGAACAGATTTTGTGAGAAGTTTTTATTTCAAATCTCACAGCTGCATGGTTTCTCTTTGTATGCACTCTCATATGCCTTACTACACGACTTTTCAAATAGAAGGCCTTTTTGCAAATTTCACAGCTGTATGTCTTCTCCTTTCTATGCCTTCTCCCATGAGTCTCTAGACTAGATTTATATGAGAAGAACTTGTTGCAAATCTCACAGCAGTATGGTTTTCTCCTTGGTGTGTCCTCTAATGTGTGCTACTAGGTTACCTCTCTCAGAGAAGGCCTTATTGCAAATCTCACAGCTGTATGGCTTCTCCTTTGTATGTGTTCTCATGTGCCTCAACAGATTCTTTTTACATGAGAATGCATTGTTGCAAATCTCGCAGCTCTCGTGCCTTTCAAGATCACTTTTGGATGGGGAAAGTCTTATTGCAAAAATCAAAGTTGTATGGCTTCTCCTTTGTGTGTACTCTCATGTGAATCCTATGTGACTCTCTTTAGACAATTCCTTGCCACACACCTGACATTCAAAAACATTTCCTTGTGGATTCCAATTTTTTGTTGTGTATCCTCCTTCAGTCTTCCCTCGTACATCACTTGAACCCCATCTGATGAACACGGCTTCCCACAGTCCTTAGCCCCAAATGACACTTTTGACATGTCATTACAATCCTGAACCAAGTACATAAATCTTTTGCATGTGTCTTACGTCTTAGATCAGGAAGGTTATGAAAGAAATGACTTTCATGTATTATATTCATGTTAACACATCATTTCTCGCTTCATCTCCTAATCAAGTAGCTCCTCTTTAATTTCCAGGCATGTATCTTCAGTGACATCATCGCTGAGCTCTTCTTTGACACTGACTCCTGTGCCAACTATTTCCTTGCCTGTGAGTAGGGCCGAAGACATCATCATCACCCTGTAATGGAAAATAGAACCAAAATAACAGTCAACATTAAAATTAATGCCAAAAATTTTAAATCTTTAACACATATGCATAACTATACGCATATATAATATATTTAAACAATGCATATATAAATATTCATATTATATATATATATATATATATATATTATATATATATATTAAAATATATAATATATATATATGTATATATATACATATATACACATATATACACATATATAAATATACATATATAATATAACATATATATATATATATATATATATATATATATATATATATATATATATATATATATATATAAAACATATTGATGAATGAATAAATATATATGTATTCATAAATGAATAAATATATATATTCATATTGCTGTATATTTACATTTTTCTATATAAATATATATATGAAAAAAACACACACACACACACACACATATATATATATATATATATATATATATATATATATATATATATATATATATATATATATATATATATATATATATATATATATATAGACACAAACACAAACACAGTAACGTGTACACAAAGATGAAAAGGGAAACAGCCACAATGGAAAATTAGACTAAACCGTAACGTTTCGAAATCTTACAAACCGTCCCTGTTCACGTAGCGCGTGGTGTAAATTTTCGCTTACTGACTCGGTCGTAAATTTATCGTCTTACTCCCTTTCACGTTACGAAACCGAACTTTTAGGTTTGGGTTTGTCATTTGCTACGAAACCAAGCGCTAATCACTGTTTAGATAATATTAAAGGTCTTGATAGTTTCAATATAGAGCAAAACAAATCCTCGAATAAAGATCACAGCTACCTTAAAGGTGTCATGTTAAATCCGATTCTTGATTTATTCGACGATTTCAAAAGCTTACCCCGACGTTATTTCTTGGCCACTAAATCACTTAAACGTAATATGGATATTATAATTAACCAAAGCCGACAAAGGTAAAAACGTAGTTATCATTAATAAATCTGATTATATAAGCAAAGCTCATTCCCTTTGAACGACAACTTGACGTATCAAAAACTGTGCTCCAACCCTTACCCTTCTGTCACGGAGTCATTTCATAAAAACCTTAGACGTATTGCTGCCTTATGTCCTGACCCCAAATTCTTTGATCGCTTTATAACGGTTAATCCCTCTATTCCGTATTTTTATGGCCTTCCTAAAACTCACAAACAGGGCGTCCCTCTAAGGCCTATTATTTCGTCTTGCAACTCGGTTACCCGTCCTTTAGACTCTTGGCTAGCAAGCGTTTTATCTCCTTATATGGGGTCCTTTTCTGATAGTCATATTAAACATTCGAGGGATTTCATGGAAAAGGTTAGAAACTTGCCGACGCACGGTAAGAAATTAGTGAGTTTTGATGTAGATTCCTTGTTCACTAATGTCTCGCTTGAAGATGTGTTAGAATTTCTTGAAAGAAAACTTAATTCAGCTCGTGAGAAGATCCCGATTCCGGTCAATTGCTTTATCGATCTCATTCGTTTATGCGTCACGAATAATGTCTTTACTTTTGACGGCGAATTTTATAAACAAATCAATGGTGTCGCGATGGGAAGTAGCTTAAGCCCGGTTCTTGAGAATTTATATATGGAGATGTTTGAATCTGAACTCCTTCCGTCGATTCTCCCTCCCGACACGGTTTGGTTTCGTTATGTTGATGATGTATTTTCTATGTGGCAAGTGAACCGTTCAGATTTCGATGATTTTTTTCAGTAAACTCAACAACTTCGCGCGTGCTATCAATTGTAAAGTAGAATGGGAAAATTCAAGGAAATTACCGTTTCTCGACATTCTTTTATTCAATGTAAATGGCTCGCTTAAATTTTCGGTTTACGTAAACCTACTCACACCGCTAATTATCTTCAATTTTTCTCGAATCACCCGTTACATGTTAAAAAGTCAGTAGTCTCGTCCATGTTTCTTAGGGCATATAGAATTTGTGACAATGAGTTTATTGATCGGGAGCTTGACGTCAATTTTGAAACTTTTTCAAAATTAGGATATCCCCGTTTCTTCTTAAATCAGGCACACTCATCTGCGAGATGGAAATTTTATACTCATTCTCGTAATTCTCAATAGGATAGTGCTAGTAATCTATTAATTGTTCCGTATAACCCGTCCCTCGATGAAAAACGGCACATGTTTAAAGGCGCTGGCATTGACATTGTCTTTACATATCCGAATACGTTACGTAACACTTTAATTAAACACAATGCGGCTAGCGGTGCTCTTGAGACTTCTCCCGGTATTTACACTATACCTTGTAAAGATTGCCCCAAGTTTTACATAGGTGAGACCGGTAGAGCTTTTGAGAAAAGAATTAATGAACATAAGCGTGATGTTACATTTGCTAGAGAATAAAATGCGTGTTTCATTCATTTATGTGATGAAGGTCACCTGCATAACTGGAAAAGCGCTAAATTAATTCATAAATCAGCCAATTCGTACGAAAGAAAAATGTTAGAATCTTTATTAATTAGAAAAATGCCTAGTTTCAACTTGTCTGCTGGTCAATGGGGCCTGGATGATCTTACCTCCTCGTTAGTTAACAAAGCCTTCCCCAGACTCTTTGACCTTGACCCTCCTCCTGAGACCTGATTCAGCTCTTGTTCGTCCTGTCTCTCTTACTTGCCAAATTTCTCTCCTTGCATCCATTTCGGTTTATTCGTCTGAAGAGGAACTCGTGAAGAGTTCGAAACGTTACGGTTTAGTCTCATTTTCCCCTGTGGCTGTTTCCCTTCTCATATATATATATATATATATATATATATATATATATATATATATATATATATATTTATATTATTTATATTATATATATTTATATATAATATATATAAATTATATATATAATTATAATTAATATATAAAAATATATATGAATATTATATAATTATAATTTATAATCTATTAATTGTAGTGTATTGTTGATGATATTACTGTTATCATTATGATTGTTGACTTATTCATAATATAATTAATGTGTACATTTATATTATATAATTAGTAAATTAATATTATATAACATATATATTATATATTATGATACTCTATAAGTCAATATAGTATAGTATATATATATATAATGATAATTATATATATATATATATTATATATATATAAATTATATATATATATATATTATTATTATATATATTATATATAATATTAATATAATATATTAAATGATAAATATATAATAAATATATATATATATTAAATAAATAATTATATCATATATATATTAC
>NC_051429.1:4543582-4546082 GCF_015228065.2 Penaeus monodon
TTGCTCTGTGCGTTATCAGAGAGAGTCCACGCAACTGTACATTATTTGATGGTAATTATTAACACCTCTCTGGTTAGTGGTGTCTTTTTGTCGCTTTGGAAACATGGTATAGCAACTCCAATTTTCAAATCAGGGAATACAAACAATGTAAATAATTTTCGCCCTATTACTATACTCCCTATATTATCCAAAATTCTTGAAAAAAAAAAATTGTAGCAAATCAACTAACGAGTTTCCTGGAGGCCAATAATTTATGATAAAAAAACACAACATAGTTTTAGAAATAAGTTATCTACTTAAACAGCTTTCCTACAAATTACTGATGAGATTTAATATAACAAATCAGGTAAATTTGCTCACATTATGCAACCTTTCTAAGGCTTTTGATAGTGGCAACCATGAAATTTTCTTAACAAATTAGTCAATTATAAAATTGATCCCTTTGGTTTAAAAGTTATTTAGATACAGGACCCATCAAAACAAAACATCAAAACAACAAGTACCTATTGGTGTTCTGCAAGGCTCTATTTTAGGTCTGATCCTATTTACAATTTTCTATGATTTATCAACAATAGTCCATAACTGCCTTCTAGTGCAGTACGTCGATGGTTCACAGTTTCTTCATAGAGACTCAGTAAACAACTTAAATACATTAATAAGAAACACCCAACATACTCTTACACAAGCAAAATTATATTTTGACACAAATGGCCTTAAACTAAATCCACATAAAACTCAATGTATATTCAGAGGTAGTCGGCAGAACATAGCTAGAATTCCCAATGACGCAGCCATAGAATTTGATCTAGACAGATTCATGACATTTGAACCACACATTGACAAAATACACAGGAAGGTAGTGGGTACCCTGGTATATCTTAATCACATAAGAAGACAAATCACTAATGAAACTAGAATCATGGTTGTGCAAACTCTAGCTCTAAGCATAATTAACTATTGTTCAAACATTTGGGATCAACTAACAAAACCCAGATGCAAAAATTGCAAAAATAACAAAACTTTGCTGCCAGAGTTGCACTAGGTAATATTAGTAAACTTGATTACATCACCCCACATATCAAAAAATTAAGAAGGGTTAAAAGTCCATTCTAAAGCAGCAATGACACAAGTGTATTCATTTACAAACTCATTCATGGGAATTATCCGAAGTGGTTAATGACCTTGGAAACTGTGGGGAACACATCAGGTGTCCAGATACGTCTAGTAAATTCTCTTTCTGTTAAGAGATCAAATACCTATAAGGGGCATGTCAAATGGAAATACGTGGACCCATGGAATCATGCTCCAGATAATATAAGCGACATAATAGCTTCTGTAATTTTAAAAAGAAGTTAAAAGAACACCTCTTAAATACACAGATGTAAATATAAATGTATTTATGTAAAGAATAACCATTGTAATTTAATGGAATAAAGTTTTTTTGACTTTGACTTTGACTCTCTCCTCTCTTTCTCTCTTTCCTTTTTGCTATCACTCCTCTCTTTCTCTTTCCTTCTCTCTCTCTCTCTCTCTTCCCCCCTCTTTCTCTCTCTCTTCTCCTCTCTCTCTTTCTCTTCCTCTCTTTCTCTCCCTACCCCATCTCTCTCTCTCCATATGGTAAAGATTAATTAAATTAATATATACATATATCTCTAAATATATATATATTAAAAATATAATATTATATATATATAAAATATATATATATATATATAAAATTTAATTATATTAACTTATTTATTTCTAGATTAATCCAAAGAGATTAGAACACCCTGAGTGCAAAGAAGAGTGCTATTCAACAGAAACCATGCATCTACATCCATTTTCTTTTCTTTTTTTTTACCCCAGTTAATTAAGATAATTATGTTAGGTAAATGCACTCACCTTCTAGGCTAGGCTAGGAAAGTTTTTGAAGTTCATACTATGATCTTTATTTAACAGTTTTAGGTGTATTTTGCAAGAATCTTTAGATTATCTTTAGCCAAAATGTGATTTTTTACAATTATAGATCCTTTTTAGTGGTGTTGTGTGGTTTCTGTGTGAAATTTTGGCTTGTCTTAACCTAACATGTGATTTTTATTTACTGTTATACACCTGCTCCTCCTCCTCCCACCACCCACCAAAAAAAAAAAAAAAAAAAGAAAAAAAAAACATTGTTTGTACATATTGCAAGAGAAAAAAATAGGAGAGAGAAAAAAAATAAAAATTATTCCATTTCCTCTGGAATTAGCATAAAATATGTTATCACTCCTGTTGGTGCTGCAGCAAAGAACAACAAACCTGTGCGATGTTCTAAAACAAATGGTGAAAAATATAGAAGAGAGAAAATAAAACAACAATAATTTCATTTCCTCTAGAATTACCCAGAATTAGCATAAAGACCTCCTATTTTGCTGGTTTTAACACAGCGTAGGTTTGTTGTTCTTTGCTGGAGCGCCAACAGGAGCGACAACCTATTATTGGCACTCAATCGCATCTAAAAAATAAAAAATTACTATCA